>NW_026653524.1:0-12416 GCF_009828535.3 Hylobates moloch | reverse complement strand
CCCCCAAAGTCTTACTTCAACATTAACTCAAAAGCCCATAGTCCAAAGTTTCATCTGAGAAAAGGCAAGTCCCTTCTCTCCATAAGCCTGTAAAATCAAAAGCAAGTTAGTTACTTCCTACATACAGTGGGATACAGGCATTGAGTACATACACATGAGCAATGTTATCTTGCCAATGTTAATTGGCCAAAACAAAAGGGCTACAGGCCTTATGCAAGTCCAAATCCAGTGGGGCAGTCAAATCTTAAAGCTCCCAAATTATCTCCTTTGACTCCATGTTTTGCATCCAGGTCACACTGATGCAAGAGGTAGGTTCTCATGGTCTTGGGCAGCTCCACCCCTGTGACTTTGCAGGGTAAAGCCCCTCTCCTGGCTGCTTTCACAGGCTGCCTTTGACTGTCTGAGGTTTTTTCAGGTGCATAGTGCAAGCTGTCAGTGAATCTACCATTCTGGGGTCTGGAGGATGGTGGCCCTCTTTTCATAGCTGCACTAGGCAGTGGCCCAGTGGGGACTCTGTGTGGGGGCTTCCACCCCACATTTCCCTTCTGCAATGCCCTAGCAGAGGTTCTCTATGAGCACACCTGTGCCAGGATATCCACGCATTTCCATATGTCTTCTGAAATCAAGATAGAGGTTCGCAAACCTCAATTCTTGACTTCTGTGCACCCACGGGCACAATATCACATGTAAGCTACAAAGGTTTGAGGCTTGCACTCTCCGAAGCAATGGCCTGAGCTGTATGTTGGCCCCTTTTAGCCACAGCTGTGATGCAGGGCACCAAGTACTGAGACTACACAAAGCAATAAGGCCCTGGGCCCAGCCCATGACATTTTTCCCTCCTATTCCTCCTGGCTTGTTATGGGAGGGGCTACTGTGAAGACCTCTGATATGCCCTGGAGACGTTTTCCCTATTGTCTTGGCAATTAACATTTGGCTCCTCATTACTTACACAATTCTCTGCAGCTGGCTTGAACTTCGCCTCAGAAAATGGCTTTTTCTTTTCTATCACATCATCAGGCTGCAAATTTTCTGAGCTTTTATGCTCTGCATTCCTTTTAAACATAAGTTCCAATTCCAAACTGTATCTTTGTGAATGAATAAAACTGAATGCTTTTAAGAGCACCCAACTCACTTCTTGAATGCTTTGCTGCCTAGAAATTTCTTCCATCAGATACCCTAAATCATGTCTCTAGAGTTCAAAGTTCCACTGATCTCTAGGGCAGGAGCAAAATTGCCAGTCTCTTTGCTAAAGCATAGCAAGAATTACCTTCGCTCCAGTTCCCAGTATGTTCCTCATTGCCATCTGAGACCACTTCAGCCTGGACTTTTTGGTTCAAAACCATTCAACAAGTCTTTAGGCAGCTCCAAACTTTCTCACATCTTCCTTTCTTCTTCTGAGCCCTCCAAACTCTTCCAACCTCTGCCTGTTACCAAGTTCCAAAGTTGCTACCACATTTTCAGGTATCTTTATAGCAGCATCCACTCTACCTGTACCAATTTACTGTATTAGTCTGTTCTCATACTGCTAATAAAGACATACCCGAGACTGGGTAATTTATAAAGAAAAAGAGGCTTAATGGACTCACAGTTTCACATGGCTGGGGAAGGCCTCATCATCAAGGCAGAAGATGAAAGAGGAGCAAAGGCACATCTTACATGGCAGCAGGCAAGAAAGCATGTGCAGGAGAACTGCTCTTTTATGAAACCAACAGTTCTCATGAGACTTATTCACTATCACAAGAGCAGCACGGGAAAAACCCACCCCCATTATTCAGTTATCTCCCACTGGGCCCCTTCCATGACACATGGGGATTATGGGAGCTACAATTCAAGATGAGATTTGGGTGGGGATACAGTCAAACCATATCAGGTGTATGTGGTTTATACACACCTGATATCTTATCTTATATCTCAGACGACATAGAAGATATCTAAGATGATATAAGATAAGATAAATATATAAGATATCTTATATCTAAGATGAGATTTATTATAAGGAATTAGTTTGCATGATTATGGAGGATTAGAAGTCCTGTGATATGTCATTTGCAAGCTGGATATTCAGAAAAGTCATGGTGTAAATTCTATTCTCAATCTGAAGTCCTGAGAATTAGAAGTGCCAATGGTATAAGTCCTACTTTGAGGGCAGGAAAAGACTTATGTCCAACTCAGACAGACAAAGAGAGAATTCGAACTTTGTTGGCAATTTATTCTACCCAGATCTTCGACAGGTTTAATGTTGTCTACCCGTATTGAGGAGGTCAATGTGCTTTACTCAGCCCACGAACTCAAATGTGAATTTCTTTTGGAAAGTCCCTCACAGACACATTCAGAAGTAATGGTTAATCAGATATCTTGGCATTTCATGGCCCAGGAAAACTAACAAGCTAATCAAGGACATAAGGTGTTAATCAAGGACACAAGGTGTTAATCAAGTGTGTGTGTTTCTCTGTGTTTTTGTGAGCCCTTGTGCAAGAGATTGAGGACCATTCAGGAAAATCAGACAGCAAAGAATTGATGGCTATTAGTGCTAGTAAACAATTGGAAAATTTAAATATTTCCAAGATGTATTAATTAGCAAAATAATTATGATGATGACATTTATATTATACTTTGTACTTTCAAAGTACTCTTCTTTGATTACTAATTGGTCTCTTAGCCCAATGTTATGAAATGGCTAAATACGCTATTATTCTTCTTTCATAACACATAAGAAGACTGAGTACAAAAAAAAAAATAAATAAAAAGTTGTGTGGGAACGCTTGCAGAGTTAATAGTGGAGCCAGAACTTGTCTTGCCCCTAAACAAATACTTTCTGTACCACTCACTGCACTTTTTCTCTTTTTGCTTTTTCCCCTGTTTGTTCCTGATTTTCTCTTTCTTCCCATGTCTTTTAAATAAAATAATTTATAATGTCTCATTTAGAGTTTGAGAATAAATCTTGGTAAGATGTACTTGCAGTGGTCAAATTAATTTAAAATGAATTACTTAAAAAACAAATTTCGGGCCCATGAACATGTGACAATTTTCAGAACAGAACTAATATTGAAGTGACTTCATAGAAATGGAGATTTGTAAGGGTACTAGTGATAGCATCTTCATTAGGGATGTGCTGGAGGGGACTGCAAACCTCCTTCACAGCCTGCCATTCATGTTTTGCCTCTAAGATGTTCTCATGGCTGCAGAGCCATTAATTTAAGTGCTATATAATAATTAAAGTATTCTAAATTTGTGCTGTTCAACCATATGCAAGCACATCTATGAATAAGTTTCTTTATGGCTTCCTTCTGTTTATTTTTGACAAGCCTTTTGTTGTGCCAAAAAAAAAAAAAAAAAATGAGTCATCACACTGCCCATTTGACCCAAGCTGAATACCTTGTTCTCTATCATTAGTATGCACAGATAATTAGGAACCATTGCTGGTTTGTCACATTAGCCAGTAGGGATGGAAATTGTAGGCATGATATGACACTATTCATAAAAGAACACATGCATTTGAGGGCAGGAAAGTGTATATTGGATTAAAGGAAACAGAGAAAAGTCCATTCTTAGAGTGAGGTCTTATGCATATCTGGTTAGGAGTCTGGCAGCCCTTACTGTTTACTGTAGCAGCTCTGTCAGAGGCTAAAATTACCTTTAGTGTCCTGTTATCATCTCCCCGGTTGTCTTTGGGCATCTTTTGAGACTCATTTTTAAATAGGGTCTGAAGCTTAAAGTTCTTTTAGCTGTCATCCCTTGATGTTATACAGGATCCTTGCTACTGTGGCAGTAAGATGCAGGGTTGTGGAGCATTCTCTAGACCTATAATTAGCTCTGAATCTTTTGGTAAGCCTGTGTCCAAGGGTTGTGATTTCTGCAAGTGCTTCCTAGATTCCCCTCTCCTCCTCTTTATGGGAGACAAGAAGGCTAAAAAGAGCTGGAGTTGAGTATTTCTCTTCCCTCAGGCAAGTGAGGCCTGTGTTGGGCTCTGATAAAATAGCTTCCCTTGAAGGCAGGCCTTCGTTAAGAAGAAAGGAGCTCTCTGGGTGTATTTCAAAATTGCTTTTCCCTTCCTGCTGCTGGAAGCATGAAAAGATTTTTTTTCTGATTTTCACTCTGATAACCTGGTAGGGCTGCTGGACATAAAACACACTATAGTTGGGGAGGGGGCTCCACTAACGTTGTCCCCCAGGAGTTTTCATCTCTCTCACATGCTCATCTTTAGCAGGTGGTCACCTAATCTTTGTGTCCTGAGCATGCTCCAGGTAGACGGTGATTCCATTTTACCTGTCTGTCTCTGCAGATTTTGGAGTGGTGGTTTGCTCTATAATCTTACTTCTCTAATGGATATAAGAAAGGTTATTGATTTTCCATTTTTTTCAGCCTATTTTCTTGTTTTGGAGATGAGAGTGATGACTTCTAAGCTCTTCACATTCAGACCAGAAAATAGAATGGGCAGTTTCCTGTTAATATTTTACCTTTGTCTATGGTGTTCTTCAGTGTCAGTGAGATATGTGTAGGCGTGCAATTTATTCTGCCTGGGATAATTTGAATATTAATATCTTTCTTAAATTTGGAAATATCACTACATCTTAACTTCTTAAATATTTTGTTTTGTTCTCCTTATTCACTCCTCTAGAATTCTAATTGTGTTAGCCTTGCTGATTCCATCTTTTATGTTAGCCTTTTTCTCACAATTTCCATCTCTTTATGTATTGCAACAATTTTCTTGAATCAGTCAATTCTTAAATTCTTTCTTCAGATGAGTATAATCAGCTGTATCTTATTTAAAGTGACTTGGATATAAGGGCTAGCTTTTCGTAATTTTTCTAGTTGATTCATTTTCAATTAAACTTTCTTTCTCATATCATCCAATTTTTTCCTAAAAGACGCTACTATATTTTTACCAATTTAATCATTTTAATCAATAATTTTGTGGGCTTCTCCTGTTAATTTCATTATTTGTCATTCTTGGTGCATTAATTATATTGTTTATTATGCCCACTGATCTTCCAAATAGAATTTTATTTATATTTATAATTTTATTTCTATTGTAAGCTTATCTTCACTGAAGTTTGATCATTCTTTGCATCTTGCAAGGCCTGAAGTATAAACCATTCATTACAAAGCAGTTTGAAGTTTATTCCTATTCAAGCCTCCAGAAGTTTTAATGACCCAGGATCAGATTTCATTTAATTTTGAGGCTTGGGAATCATGCATAATAAATTCATTTTAAATTTGAGTTACAAACCTTAATAAAGAAATGCTTGAGCTTTCAGTTTTATATTAGTAATATTTTATTTTGCTACACTAAGCTCTAGAAAAATGTCAATATGTCTCATTATTTCCATAGCTCTGAGCTGAAAATTTTCTATCCTATTTTTTGAGAACTGAATAGACTTTTGAAGCTCCAGATTCTAAGAAGATACCTGAGGTGTAGCTTCCCCATTCAGGAAACATCCTATAGAGTCTCTTGACCTGGCATTTGGACTCATCTCTTTCTCTGGCATCAATATGCAGTCTGAGAACATGGTGGGCCTGGGCAAGAACATGTGGCACTTACTTCTTTAGACATTAGTTTCCTGCCTATCTTTCAAGCTCAGCAATGTAATATTTTTAATTATAATTTATGCAGCATTTCAATGTGGTGGAGATAGAATGACAGCTGTGTGCACTCAGTTTGTCATGTGGCCCAAAGACATGACTCAATTTTTTTTTTTTTTTGAGACAGAGTCTCGCTCTGTCGCCCAGGCTGGAGTGCAGTGGCGCCATCTCGGCTCACTGCAAGCTCCGCCTCCCGGGTTCACGCCATTCTCCTGCCTCAGCCTCTCCAAGTAGCTGGGACTACAGGCGCCCGCCACCACGCCCGGCTAATTTTTTTGTATTTTTAGTAGAGACGGGGTTTCACCGTGGTCTCGATCTCCTGACCTCGTGATCCGCCCGCCTCGGCCTCCCAAAGTGCTGGGATTACAAGCGTGAGCCACCGCGCCCGGCCGACTCAATTTTATACACTATATTAATGATGCTATATCTCCAAAAAGCCATACTTTTAATTCTGTGAGGTTGTTGTTCTCAGCAAAGAGTGGTGGTAAAATAAAGCACTTCTGGCTTCAATACTCACTTATGAATTTGTGACCTTAGGGAAACTATTTAAACCTGCTGAATTTGATTTAAAAAGGCAATATGGGGCCAGGCGCAGTGGCTCATGCCTGTAATTCCAGCACGTTGGGAGGCCGAGGCGGGCGGATCACAAGATCAGGAGATCGAGACCATCCTGGCTAACACAGCGAAACCCCGTCTCAACTAAAAGTACAAAAAATTAGCCTGGCATGGTGGCGGGCGCTTGTAGTCCCAGCTACTCAGGAGGCTGAGGCAGGAGAACGGCGTGAACCCGGGAGGCGGAGCTTGCAATGAGCCCAGATTGCGCCACTGCACTCCAGCCTGGATGACAGCAAGACTCTGTCTCCAAAAAAAAAAAAAAAAAAAAAGGCAATGTGGACTACTACTTTCATTTTATTGTGTCTGTAATCACCTAAAGGAAACAAGAAAAGGGAAATGTAGGATTCCTAGCATTAATTAAACAAACAGAAGTATCCATGAAACATATATATATAGGAGAAGTTACCTAGTTTGTGGTACCCAGTGCAAAATGAAAATGTGAGACTTCTTATAAAAAAAATTAAGACTTTAAAGAAAGTGATGGCAAAGCATTAGACCAAGCATGACACCCTTCCAAGCTTAGGGCCTTGTATTCCTCCTGCACAAGGACAATGCTCATGAAACCACATGTAATAAAATATGTGAAGAGCTTCTAAATTTAATGTTAAACGGGACAGAAAGATTTGATGAGAAGAACCCACAGCAAAAGATCGCAGGTGAAGTTGACAGAACACAGGTTTCTAAAGTAAATGACACATTGTCAGTGGTAGAGGGGAATACTGGCAAATTCACAGAGAAATTCTTCCAACGAGTATCTTGACATGGTAAAAAGCACATGGACTTCAGACTTAGACAGCCTAGGTTTGCATCTCAGCCCTACCCCCACCAGTTATATGAACTTGGTCACATAATATAACCACTCTGTTCTTTAGTTTGCATTATTTGTAAAATAAAGAAAATCACATAACTTTTCTCATAATGATGCTAGGATGATTAGATGAAAGGCTTTAGAAGAGTGAGGGGCATATGTAAGTAATATGAAAGAGTTAGCTATTTTTTTCTGGCAGAGATAATTGTAACACTGTTTAATTTATTGGAAAATATAGAAAATGAATGAAATCTTCCAAGAAACTTTGTGAAAATCTAAAAAAAAAAAAGAACCATACTTTTCACCAAAATACATTCCAAATAGATAGAATGGCTATGTGTAAAAAAATAAGACATAAGAAATTTTAGATAGAAACAACCTGAGTTATTGTCTTTAATAAACTTGGTGTTTAGAAGGCCTTTCTAAGTATGCCATAAAACCTATCAATGAAGATAACAAAATATACCATATAATTTTTTAAAGTTTTGTGCATGGTACAATCACCACAAAAAACATCAGATACACTTCAAACTGGTTAAGAATACTGGCTCAGTTTTGCAAAGAACAAAATTGATGTAATAAAAATAATAAATTATTAAGTAAATCATTACTTTCCAAAAGAAGAATGTTAATATTCTTTCAGGATATGGGCCCCATGCTAATTTTCTTTAATGTATGCTTTATATTTTTGCATATTTTGTATTGGATGCAAAATAAAATTACAAATAGATATTATTTTTCTGTTACTTGGTCAAAAAAGTATTGAATAATACGATATGTAGACAAGAATAAAAAGAAACAGGAATTCATAAACATTGCTTTAAAAAGTATGTGTATGTTAAGATAAATTTTGAAACATCTATAAAAATTTAAGACACTGCTTGATCCAACAGTTCAACTATATTTTCTACACACATATTTATATAATTTGCAATGGCTTATAAACCAATGTCCTTTCAGAAGTTTCTGTTATAGCTAAAGATGACAATTCCTTAAATTTCCATCAGTATAGGTCTGATTTAAAAAATTGTTTCATATTATGGAATATTAAATAGCCATTAAAATAAATGTGGTATTTATTTTAGCTATGGTGGAAAGTAAATAAAATGCAAAAGATTCATCTCCATTATTATTTAATATTTGATTGAAAGTATTAGACAATACAATTAAACCAGAGAAAATAATTAGACAATCAAATGTGGAAAGGAGAAATAAAATGATTTCCATTTGCAAATGATATCAATGGTGAAATAAATAATTTAACAGAAGATAAAATTCACCTATACAATTAATAGCATTCACATAAAGAATTGGTTAAAAGAATAAAATATTGTCATATTTAAAATAGTTACATAAAAATATATAATACCCAAGGATAAATTAAATGAGAAGCTTGGGGAAAATTATAAAACTTTACTTATGGAAAGACACAAAATGAGACTGGAACAAATGGAAAGATATTATTTTAGCCTCTGATATAATGAGTAAACACATATACACCGTTTTTCTCATAATTCAAAAAAAAGGACTTTTTAATGAGGCTTTTTGTTTATTTCTGGAGACAAGTTGGTTCTACTGCTCATTTGGAAGAAAAAAACATGTAAGTATAGCTTGAAAAACCCTGAAAATAGAATGGATCTGCCAACCAGTAAATAAATAAGCTTGTTACAGAATTTCTAAACTTACACTGGATGGTACTGGCACATGGTAAGAGAGAAAAAAAATGACTGGTGAAACAAAATAGAAAATTTAGAATTAGAAAGCAAAGTCTTCAAAGCACTGGAGTAAAGAATGACATTTAGTAAATAGTAATATTTACTGAAAAGTTTGGATAACCTTTCAGAAAAAGGTAATATTGAATCCATACCTCACATCATACACCATAATAAAGCCTAAATACATGAGATATAAGCCAAGGGCAGTGGCTCACACCTGTAAACCTAGCACTCTGGGAAGCCAAGGCAGGCAGATCATCTGAGGTCATGAGTTCAAGACCAGCCTGGCCAACAAGGGATATAACAAGGGATGCATGTGCAGGTTTGTTACATGGTATATTGTACCACCGAGGCTTGGAGTAGGAATGATCTCGTTACCCAGATAGTGAACAGAGTACCAAATAAGTAGCTTGTCAGCCTTTATCCTCCTCCCTCTCTGACCCCTTTAAGAGTCCCCAGAGTCTACTGTTTCCATCTTTAGGTACATGTACCCATTGCTTAGGTGTCATTTGTAAGTGAGAAGATGTGGTATTTGGTTTTCTGTTCTTGCATTAAGTTGTTTAAGATAATGGCCTCCAGCTCCATCTATGTTGCTCCAAAGACATGATTTTTATTCTTTTTGATGGCTATGTAGCATGCCATGGTGTGTGTGTGTGTGTGTGTGTGTGTATATATGAAATAAAGCATTATATATAATTTATATATAATGCATATATATTTATATATAATATAATACATATAATACTTATTATATTTACATATAATATATATATTTATAGATAATATATTATAATATATATGCCATATATATATAAAATTTACTTTATTGAATCCACCACTGATGGACACCTAAGTTGATTCCATGTCTTTGCTGTTGTGAATAGTGCTATGATGAACATACAAGTTCATGTGTCTTTTTGATAAAATGATTTATTTTCCTTTAGGTATTCACCCAGGAATGAGATTGCTGAGTCAAATGATAATTCTGTTTTAAGTTATTTCAGAAATCTCCAAAATAAATAATCAACAGAGTAAACAAACAATACGCAGAGTGGGAGAATATATGTGTCTTTCCACAGTGGCTGACCTAATATACATTCCCACCAACAGTATATAGGCATTCCCTTTGCTGTTTCACCAGCATTTGTTGCTTTGTTGACTTTTTTATAATAGCCATTCTGACCGATGTGAGAGGGTTTCTCATTATGGTTTTGATTTGAATCTCTTTGATGATTATTGATGATGAACTTTTTTTTTCAGATCTTTGTTGGCTGCTTGTAAATCTTTGGAAAAGTGTCTGTATGTGTGCTTCCCCTACTTTTTTAATGGGGCTATTTGTTTAATTACCACATAATTTTGTGGTTTTGAGAAATCAACACCAATAATTTTTAATGAATTTATTAAGCCTTGCTTTATGGCTGAGCAAGTGGTCAATCTTAGAGTATGTTCTGTGTGCATATAAGAAGAATATATGTTCTGTGGTTGATGAGTAGAGTACTCTGTAGAATTCTATTAGGTCCAATTGGTCAGGTTTCAAAATTATGTCCAGAATTTGTTAGTTTTCTGCCTCAATGATCTGTCTGACACTGTCAGTGGGGTGTTAAAGCCCCTCCCCCACAACTACTGTGTGGCTATTTAGGTCTTTTTGCAGGTCTAGAAGTGTTTATTTTTATGAATCTGGTGCTCCAATGTTGGACGCATATTTAGAATAGTTATGTCTTCTTGTTTAATTGAACTCTTTACCATTATGCAATGCCCTTGATTATCTTTTTCCTTTTACTGTTGTTGGTTTAAAGTCTGTTTAATCTGATATAAAATGACAACCTCTGCTCTTTTTTGGCTTTCCATTTGCATAAGAGAATTTTCTCCAATCCTTTACTTTGAGCTTGTGGCCATCATTATGTGTGAGATGTGTCCCTTCAACACAGCAGAGAGATGGGTCTTCTTTTTCTTTTTTTCTTTTTTATCTAACTTGCCATTCTGTGTCTTTTAAGATACTCAAGGATAATATTGATATGTGATGTTTTAATCCTATTATTATGTTATTAGTTGATTGCTTTGTAGTTTCTACTACATAGTTGCTTTATAGGTCCTGTGGACCATGTGCTAGTGGGTTAGGTGTGTTTTGTGGTAGCTGGTATCGTCCTGTTATATCCTTGCTTAGAACTCCGTTATGGATGTCTTGTAAGGTTGGTTTAGTGGTAACACTTCCCTTAATGATTGCTTGTGTGGAAAAGATTTTATGTCTCCCTTTATGAAGCTCAGTTCGGAAGGATATGAAATTCTTAGTTGGAATTTATTTTCTTTTAGAATGGTCCCTGGCTTGTAAGACTTTTGCTGGGAAGTCCACTGTTAGCCTGAAGAGGCTCCGTATATTATCTGTATATTATCTGACCAATTTCTCTAACTGCATTTAAGCCTTTTTCTTTCGCATCGACCTTGGACATTCTGGTGACTAAATACGTTGGTGATGCATGTTTTTAATAGTATCTCACAGGTGTTTTCTGGATTTATTGTATTTGGATGTCTACCTCTCTAGGAAGATACAAAAATTTTTTTAGATGATTCCCTTAAATATATTTCCAGGTTATTTCCCTTTTCTTCCTCTCTCTCAAGAATGCTGTTAATTCTTAGGTTTGCTTACTTTACATAATCCCATATTTCTTGAATATTTTGTTTATTTTTAAAAATTACTTTCCTTTTATTTTCGTCAGACTGTTTTAATTCAAAAGACTGGTCTCCAAACTCCAAAATTCTTTTTGCTGCTTGATGTAGTTTAATGATAATGATTTAATTGTATTTTGAAATTCCTTAAGTGAGGTTTTCAATTACAGAAGCTATGATTGATTTTTTAAAGATGTTTATCTCTTTCTTCATTTCCTGGATTGCTTTCAAAGTTTCTTTGTGCTGATTTTCAGTCTTGTCTCGGATCTTGTCGAGCTTCCTTGCAAGCCATGCTTCACATTTTCATTAATCATTTCTAAGTTTCCATTTTGGTTGGGACCATTGCTGGAGAGCTGATGTGATCCTTTGGTGTTGTCACAGCATTGTTGTTTTTTTTTTTTTCCATGGTGCCAGAATTCTTCTGCTGATTCCTTCACATCTGTAGACACTGGCACTTCTAATTTTTGTAATGATTTTTGTGTGAATCAAATTTTTTTCTTTATTTCTCCCTGATTTTTTTTTTCTTTTCATTTCCCCCCTTCCTAAGGGGTGTGACTATAGAGAATTCTGGATAGGGTCTTTAGGATTTGCTTCTGCTCTTCTGTTGGCAGGTTTTATATTGAGCTGTGCAGTACAACCTACAGGACAGTAGATGATGCTTATGGGTAAGAAGTTGGCTGTGGCCTACGTGGCTGTATGTATACTTGATCCTTGTTTACCAGCAGAAGTTCTCTATTGCTTCAGACAATGGGGTAACCTGTGAAGTGCATAGTGGTCTGAGCTCCCTGCTGAGTCTGGAGGTGAGGCATGATAGGTGATGTGGTTTGTCTGTGCCCCCATCCAAATCTCATCTTGAATTGTAGCTCCCACAATTCCCATGTATCATGGGAGGTACCCAGTGGGAGGTAATTGAATCATAAGGGTAGGTCTTTCCTGTGCTGTTCTCATGAGAGTGAATAAGTCTCACAAGATCTGATGGTTTTATAAAGAGTAGTTCCCCTGCACAAGTTCTCTCTCTTTGCCTGCCACCA
>NW_026653523.1:0-12443 GCF_009828535.3 Hylobates moloch | reverse complement strand
CTTGGTGATTTTCAGGAAGGATGATGTCCTTTTATTGCTCCCACAATTTTCTGAACATTTTGCATCTCCTCTATTTGCTGAAATAGATGATGTTTCTAAAATACAATGCACCTGGAATAACTTTCATATATCCTTCAGCATTTGGGTGTTGGAACTTCCAAGAGGAGGTAATGAGACAATTTGGACACTTGTCACCCCCTCAGTTCTTGGCATTGCCATTATACCCTGGGAGTGCCAAGGTCTTGGCAACTTCCAGACGTAGTTGTTTGAGCTGCAGGTGCTATAGACAGACAGCCCAACGGATGACCATTATGAACTTGGCACCTACAGACCAGCTTTTGGAGAGGAGAGAAGGTGTAGTCATCTCTACTCTCACCATAGGCCTTGATGCAAAATGTAAGGCTGGCACAGAAAGCTGATCTAAGCGGGCCAGGTGCCTGGTAACATCCTTTTCACATTAGCCAGCTGTTTTTTCTTGGCTGGCATCACCAGGAAAGCTTGTCCTGATCCCATCAGACACATGGTGGCATGCAGACATGGTGAAGCTCTGGCATAAGTAACTCACCAAGTTAGCAGAGGAACACAGGAATAGGTCAGGGTGCCCTTTCCCACTGCTGCCTGCACAATGAAAGCTGGATGTCTCCCAGAGGGGGCTGCCAGGCTTCTGGTCGACAATTCTAATCCCATAGTTTCCAAAAAAGAGCACATATAACCATATAGACACTAATAAGGAGTATAGTTTAGGCTAGAGCTTAGGAAGACGGTACACTAAACCCAATTAACATTTACTGATTGGCACAAAGACATTGTGCCAGGGACTAAGTGTAGTTCAAAGAAATGTGATCCATGTCCTGGTCTTTCATGTATTCAAATCTGGCTGGAAAGATGGGACATAATGGTCAAGAGAAAACTGATCATAATAAAAGGGATGACTTAATGAGGCAACACGTGCATTGGCAAATGAGGATCGTAGATGGTGGGTTTTAGAAGGCAGAAATGTGCTGGTTTTTAAAAGGAATCTTTTAACGACCTCATCGGTTAGTACAGAAATAGTGAACCAATTTGAAGGAGATAATATCATGTACTTAAGACCAGAAACCAAGTGTCTGAGGCAGAGGGAGGCCAAGGAGGAAGCTTAGCCTCCCTCTGCCTCAAACTGAGTCCAATAACTGAGATGTTATTGGACTACTACTGCAGAGATGAAAAACATGGGCTGTGAAGCTCTATAATTTACTGGCTGTTATCACCTTGAGCAAGTTATTTCACTCTCTAAATCTCAGTTTCTTCATCTGCAAAACAGGAAAAATAATATTACTATGTTCCTTCAAAAAGTTGTTTTAAGGATTAAATAAACGAATACATAGTAATTAAGCACAAAACAGTGTCTGACACAGAATAAATTTGATAAATATTAGCTAATAGTGGTGGTTGTATCAGTGGTAGTAAAGTATTGGGACATACCTTAAAATAAAGTATGTGACCTGCAAGATCTTAATAGTATCCTCTTTTCACATGAGGTACCTGAGGCTGAAAGATTATACAACTAGCTAGTGGCAGGGCCTGTGAGTAGACTCGGGTGTTCTGACTTCCCATCTCGTGCTCTTCCCACCACACAGCATCATAGCCTATACTTGATTTTAGTATATATGCTGCCGAAGTGAACACATAGCCTATACTTGAAAAGCCAGGAATGGGTAAGTGAGACCAATTAGGGGCAGAATTGGGACAGATTTGACTTTGTTTTCACCTTAATTTGTTATTATCCTTTTGATTCTGTGTAAACTGTGATATTTTGTTCAGGGTTCTTTATGCAGTTGCCTGCCAGCTCCGATAACCAGCTGGAAGGCAGCAGCAGAATCTGGTATTTGACAGTGAAACTGCCTAGAACATCTCAAAAGGGCCTGGCAGTCAGCCCACACCTGGCCTGGGCAGGCACTCCCTGGCCAGGTTTCAGGTCAGCATAAAGTGATTCATTTTTGTTGTGCATTTGAAGGAAGCAGGAGAATCACAGGGCTTTAATGGGCATATTTAATTGGAGCTTTTTCTCAGGAGAAGAGAATATGTTCTCTCGATGTCTGTCATATGAAGAGGAAAGACAAGAATCCTAATGACCTGAGCACAGCAGGGCTCTATTTGAAACACTGAAGACTTAGCTGTGGGGAAGCTCCAGGATGTCAGGAAGAGACACTTCCAGTAGAGAGACTGCCCGAGACAGAGGAACTGTCTCTACAGGAAACTGGGGAGGGAAGCGTGGTTAGGTATTTTTCACTGGAGGGAGAATGTATTGGCTTGGGTTTGAGGTTTTCCAAATAACCAAAAGCAATGCAAAGTCCTCTTTCTTATTAGTTGTATACTGTAGCTCTCTGAGCCTAGTTCAGTAGGCCTAGATAAAAAGAAACAGTAGATCTAATACGATTCAAATCCACAAATGTGCATTAGGTGTTTATTACACAGAAGGCAAGAAAAATGTTTGAAAATACTGTATAAAGATGAAGCTGACGTGGTCCTTGCCTTCTGGAAACTCCCGATCTACTTGGGGAGATATGTAGTGAAATGTTATCCATACCTTTTGGGGCTGCTGCTCTGTTCACAATGATTCCTTTGTCTTTAGGGACAGCCTCTGATGCTCAGATAAGGGAGGTCTCTAGTGGAGCTGTACTATGGGGGTAACCTTCCAACTCTCACAATAGCAAATTGGACACTGGACATTAGCTGAGCTGATCTATTCTCTCTCTTTCTCGTTTAAAACTAAAAACAAAAGAGACAGAGACTGGGTGTCATTGATAATGGCAGTACAGAGAAGATTCATGAGTCCCAAACAGTTCTTTCTTTAGAAAGTCCTTCACGATTTCACTTCCTTTACCACTAGAAGACATGTCGCAGTCTTTCCCAATAATTGTTCTTTGCATAAATTAGTTTGAGTTGGCGTCCTGTCACCCACATCCAAATAAGCCTGACTCATAGAAAAGATATGATTTTAAAAAGTGATCAGTTGAAAATCTGTGGAAATAGCCAGAGAGAGGGAGGTGAAGGAGGAAGAATAGCCAATATCTCCAAATGCCTCTAACATATGTAATGGGAGGCTATACATCTAACTACCCTCACAGAACAGAGCTCAGAATGCCAAAGATGTCACATACTGATGAATCTCTTGGTATGGTAGAGCAAAGGGAATTCTAACTTGGGAGTCAGAAGTAACTTTCTGGTGCTAGTTGCTTTTTTGTTGTTGTTTTGGTTTTTTTTGAGATAGAGTCTCACTCTGCCACCAGGCTAGAGTGTAGTGACATGATCTCGCCTTATTGCAACTTCTGCCTCCTGGGTTCAAGCGATTCTCCTGCCTCAGCCTCCCGAGTAGCTGGGACTATAGGCGTGCACCACCACGCCCAGCTAATTTTTGTATTTTTTTTTTTTTTTTTTTTTTGAGATGGAGTCTCGCTCTGTCACCCAGGCTGGAGTGCAGTGGCGCGATCTCTGCTCACAGCAAGCTCCGCCTCCCAGGTTCGCGCCATTCTCCTGCCTCAGCCTCCCGAGTAGCTGGGACTACAGGTGCCCGCCACCATGCCTGGCTAATTTAATTTTTGTATTTTTAATAGAGACAGAGTTTCACTATGTTGGCCAGGATGGTTTCGATCTCTTGACCTCTTGATCTGCCCGCCTTGGCCTCCCAAAGTGCTGGGATTACAGGTGTGAGCCACCATGCCCGGCCTTCTGGTGCTAGTTCTACCATTAAAAACCTGGGTGACTTTGGACATGTTGTTCCTTCTTACTAGGTCTTAGTTTCAATATATGTAAAAAATACAGGATGAACTTAATCTCTGAGGCCTCTTGCAAGTCTATGATTGTTGGCTGATATAAATAATAGACTGTGACATCCATCTACATAAGCAATAGCAAAAGTAGATCCAATAACCCAAATGACGTAGAAAAGATAAAGGAAGGTGTGATGCTTAAAATTGAGTGTCAACTTGATTGAATTGAAGGATGCGAAATACTATTCCTGGATGTGTCTGGGAGGGTGTTGACAAAGGAGATCAACATTTGAGTCAGTGGACTGGGAGAAGCAGACCCACCCTCAATCTGGGTGGGAACCATCTAATCAGCTGCCAGCATGGCTAGGATAAAAGCAGGCAGAGGAATGTGGAAGGACTAGACTTGCTGAGTGTTCCAGTCTTCATTTTTCTCCCATGCTGGGTCCTTCCTGCCCTCGAACATTGAACTCCAAGTTCTTCAGCTTTTGGATTGGTGAACTTACGTCAGTGGTTTGCCAGGGGCTCTCAGGCCTTCGGCCACAGACTGAAGGCTGCAATGTTGGCTTTCCTACTTTTGAGGTTTTGGGATTTGGACTGGCTTCCTTGCTCCTCAGCTTGCAGATGGCCTGTTGTGGGACTTCACTTTGTGATTGTGTGAGTCAGTACTCCTTAATAAACTTCCTTTTGTATATACGTCTATCCTATTAGTCCTGTCCCTCTAGAGAACCCTGATTAACACAGAAGGGTAAAAATGGATTTATGCAAAGAGGATTTAACAGTCAATAGATTCATTTGCCATAGATATTTTCTAAACTAAGCTTAATGGGAGAATGTGAATGTCTATGAAAACATAGTTTGATGTTACGCTTGGTATGTCCTCATTAATAGAAAGTTTAGTTCAGTTCAACTCAATGAATATTTATGTAGCTACACCAAGTACTGTGTTATGCACAAGAGATTGAGAGATGGACTAAGAAAGAGTTTCTGCCATCAGGCAGAGGTTTTCTATTGCTAACTCTTTCAACAAGTTATTTCATCCTTCTCCTTTCAGTGTATGTGCCTGATAATTTTTCAATTGAAGAGAGCATTGCCAGAAATAATTATTGATGATAATAATAGCTACATATTTTGAATGCTTACTGTGAGTCACTGTACTAAGTATGTGGCTTGCGTTATCTCATTTAATAGGTAATACATGTAAGGTTGGAGCTATTACTATACATTTTATGAATAAGGAAATTAAGGCCTAAGGATACTTTACCCAAAGTTACACTTCACTTTAGGCATACGTGCCTTCAACATCCATGGTCTTAATATACTATAGGGAATTGTTTCAGTATAATACCTGTGTTATAATAATGTTTATCAAGTACTATGTGTGAGGAGCTGGGCCAAGAGTTTATAAATCAAGGTAACCTAGGTAGGAAGACATTTTGGACTCATAATTCTTTGGAATTTTCTAACCATTGAAGCTGGCCGAAAATGGACTGAAGAATCATGAGTTTCTTGCCAGTTAGATACGTTCCTCTAAGCTGGATGATACTGAGAGACGTTTTAAGAATATGTGAATTGTTGTACTGGACAAAGAGAGTTAACACAGGAAACTCCTTAGATCTCTTGCATCGCTGGCTCCTATGAAAATGCTGAAGTTGGTTCTCTAAGATGTGGCCTGGGGGGAAAAAAACTCTTAGACCTATCAGGAAACCTGTCAAGGAGCATAGAGTATTACCAGGGTTAGCCATGCAATCATAGGACTTTTATCTTGCACAGACTGTAGATCGATAAAATTAATGCAATCAATTTGAGCCCAGCTTCTCATGGAAAGAAGGGGTGCAATTTCTCATGTGTGGACTGCACAATGGATAGGCTTCCTGCAGCTCAAGTCAATGAATGATTTTTGCTACTTTGCAACCCAAACTCCAGTTCTTGTGATATGGCTTTCCTTGAGTGTCAGATAAAACCCAGTGCTTTGGTATATTTCCTCAGCCAAGGCAAAAAGCATAGCTTAAACCAGAAACAGTTCCTTGGCTACTGAATTTTCACCACTGGATTGGTTGTTCTACCAGAAATAGTAAGTATTGCTCCCACTTAGTTCATTGTCAGCCTCTGGCTTTGTTACTGTACAGCACGTGAGCATGCAACGAGCTATTTTCTCATCTTAAAAAACATATGAATAGGACTTCTCATACTAGCATTTCTTGGATTTTGTAATCTTAAATGGACTCAAGCTTTAAATGCATGAATGAGCACGGGATAATATAGGAACTGTGTGAATGATCAAATGAGATGTAACCACGGCCCGAAACTTAATATTTAGTATTTCTATTATATAAACTGTCATTTATTCTTAGCATGTCAAAGGGATTACCAGGTCTAACCACCTTATGTATAGATGGGAAAAACTGAGGAACAAGTAGAGAAAGTGACTTCCTTTTCCAAGGTCACGTGGACATAGCAGCAGAACTGGAACTGGAGTGAGAGACTGTGGAGTTCACATTCACCCCAGGGCTCTTGTCTCTACCCTCACGCTCACTCATCCAGTTCCCCTCCACTGTGGTGGAGTCTGAGCTGTGGAGCTGGGCAGTGACGTGCTTACAGGAGCACTGATGGGACAGGAAGTGGCAAATGTCTCAGCCCCAGGCTCAGAGCTGGACTAACTGTGTGGCTAATTATGGATGATTTCTCCAGAACTTTTGAGGCTCCATGCTGCTGCTCCTTCTTTTTTTTTTTTCTGAGATGGAGTCTCGCTCTTGTTTTCCAGGCTGCAGTGCAGTGACGCGATCTCGGCTCACCTCAATCTCCACCTCCTGGGTTCAAGCGATTCTCCTGCCTCAGCCTCTCAAGTAGCTGGGATTACAGGCACCTGCCACCACGCCTGGCTAATTTGTATTTTTAGTAGAGACGGGGTTTCTGCATGTTGTGAGCATGCTGCTTCTTAAGCCAATCAACGTAGGATGAGGCAGGGCCTGAAGCAATGAACAGCTGGCATGGCAAGAGTTCTTGTTGAAAGGCTTTGGGGACACGGGTGAGGTGTGAGTGAGATCTTCACGCACAGATTTTCATGTTTTCTTCTGAGTGTGGAAGAGGTTTGCAGTGCATCTAGTGGAAGAAAGGATAAGGAGAAAGGATGAGACCCCAGGCAGAAGGTGAAGAAACTGTTTTCTTAAAGTTCTCTAGGAGACAATAAACATAAACATATTATTTCTTTGAAGTGATGTGGTGCAGTTTCCTGTCTCTGTGAGGATCCAGTGTCCCGCGGCCATCTGCCAGCTTGAGAATGCAGCTTTGGGAGCCTGTGAGAAAGGGATTAGAAGCCTCAGTCAAGGATCAAGGCAGCTAGAGTGGCGGAGTCAGGCACCTCAAGGGGCTTTCTGGCAGGAGACTACATTGATAGGAATGTACAGGGTCACCTAAGACAACTATTTGTAGATGGTGGCGGGGAGGAGAGGGTTTTGTAGCAGGGTGGGTTCCTGCATTATGCTAATAGATTCTGAGAGCCTGAGAAATAGAAGTTATCAAGGTTAAGAGGCCGGGCGCGGTGGCTCACGCCTGTAATCCCAGCACTTTGGGAGGCCAAGGCGGGCGGATCACGAGGTCAGGAGATCGAGACCATCCTGGCCAACATGGTGAAACCCCGTCTCTACTAAAAATACAAAAAAAATTAGCCGGGCGAGGTGGCGGGCACTTGTAATCCCAGCTACACAGGAGGCCGAGGCAGGAGAATGGCGTGAACCCCAGGGGGCGGAGCCTGCAGTGAGCCGAGATCGCGCCACTGCACTCCAGCCTGGGCGACAGTGAGACTCCGTTTCAAAAAAAAAAAAAAAAAGGTTAAGAAATAATGAAAAACATGAGATAACATAGGATAAAAGTCACCGTTCCTCCACATGAGATAACGCAGAATAAAAGTCACTGTTCCTCCCTCTTTCTACCTTTCTCAACTTCCCAAGGATGCTCCTTAGGAACTTCTTCTTTTCAAGGCTGCCCTTCATGTCCTTTTGTCTTTAAATATGTAATTAAATGGCTATGCAGAAGAAAAGTACCTGATATTATTTGCCATCAACTCCAAGCCCTTTGGTTTATGATGGGCTTGCTTTTAAACATTTAAAAATTGCATTTCCTTGCTATCTACAAATTGCATGCCTCTGTAATAGATACTGCAAAGCACACAGCCATGAATAAGATAAGGTTCCTGGGCTTCTGGAGCTAACAACACTAGAAATGGGAGAGAAGATGTATTCATAGCTGCCGTAGACTGCTGTTGTAGTGAGTAGCTTGAGTGATACGAAAGAAGCACTTTAGGAATTGAGGCAGAAGGAAGCATATCTTGCAGGTGCCAGCAAGGCTGACTCGATGGAAAAGCTGACATTTTTCTTAGACTTAAACCCATCCAAGTGGGATAATTTGTTTTCATTGCAATAAAAATATTTAATTATATTAAGTGCACACAAGTGTTTAATAATAGCAGTATATTTATTTCTATAACATTTGTTCAAGAAATGCAAAAATAAAATGCTGATTGTCTTCTGACTTGAATATTTCTTGGTAGACTGGTGTCAAGCAGTATGCAACTACAAGGCCCCAAGTCATCAACCCCAAACTCAGTTTGACGAGAGGGCTGTTTCTCTGCCATTCCATGTATAGTTGTTGAGATTGGACTGGGTCCAATAAACAGCACCCTTCTTGTTCACTTGAGTTCTGAACCAAAGGAAAAATAAGGCTGAAGAGCAAGGTAGGTTGGGAGCCAACACATTATTTTTCTTCCCAATGAAGTTGATGTTGGAAAATGTAGTTTCTATTTATAGGCTGGCAGGCTTACTAATACTGAATCCCAGGAGTAGCAAGACTTAACCACAGCACCCCTGCTCTGTGCCTGCCCTCGTAAGACTCAAGGGATCGAGATGCAGAGCAGGTGCACGCTTCCTGCAGAAAGATCAGAACTCAAAGTGAAAAAGAAAAGTTGAAGGGCCAAGATTATGTAGATTCATTTCTTAGTCCCAACCAATCAGACACAGCCCTTTTCCCCATAGGGAGGAGTAAGTAGAGTGGAGAGGGGACAGGGTTTCTCTGGTCATGAAGACTTCTCACGGAAGGGCAGCGTAGAGAGAGCCTTTCTCACTCCCAGCCCCCCACAATAATTGCCCTGAGAAACTAGGAATCAGAGCAGCAGATACAATATTTATCTTATTTTCACTTCAAAGAACGTGTCACACACCAAATGAAAGGCAATGAAGAAAACCTGCAAAACAAAACAAAGATCCTCAAACCAAAGAGACACACTCTTTTGTCCTCCCTCTACTTCCTGGAGGACACTTCTTCATTTCCATGTTTATTAAATCATGGCCACAGAAAATCCTGACTCAGTTTACTTTTCACTTCATTATACTTTAAGACTGTCATTTAATGAGTGGTGTCATGCAGAGGCATTATCTCTCAGGATGTGATGGTGAGGGACATGGGTCTTTGAAGTCAGCTATTTTTTTAGGACATGTGTCTATCTATCCATTCATCATTTTACCCCACATTGTTACGTCCTCTTTTTACCTGAGTTGTGAGGTATGTGTGTTCGTGTGTGTGCAGACCTGTGTGAAAGAGAGAACGAGAGAGATCCTAGCTTCCCATCAGTCCTTCCTGTTCTTAGTGAGTTCCTGCTTATTCAAGAACTTTCTGGCCCACTCTAAATTCCCCAGATCCATCCCTTTGTACTCCCACAGCTATAGAAAAATATACATGTATTCTTTATATAGAGAATAGCTCCGTACATCTTATCCTCAACATCCACACCTTGCAACCAGATATAGATTTAATGAATGAGCGTTCACACAGGCAGCAAAGGATCCTGGCATGCTGACCTCTCTAGGAGCCAGTATTCTTGCTCCTCAGGAAACCTGGGTTTGTTCTCAACCAGCCATGCAATTTTGATAACGTGTCCTTCAACCTCTGTGGCCCTTGCTTCCTTCTTCTGTAATAAGGGAGTAGAATTTCATTTTTTATTATAGGTTAATGGGTAGGACTTACTGGTTTAAATATGTAAAACATTACAATTATGCATTTTGTATTTTTCTTGTAAACATTCAAACAACACTCAAGTAAAATGAAGAAAAAAGAAGAGGCCACTTATTTATGCTTACAAATATGTATTCAATGAGTCTCTCTGCCCATCTACTCTCTATCACATTGCTTATTGATTTTCTTCTTAGCTCTTAGAATCCAAAATTGTATCTTGTTTAATTATTTGTTTTCTCTCCCACTTACAGTTAAGTTCTATCAAGACAGGGATTCGATCTTTTCCTCTGTCCCTCACATATAGTAGATGCTCAACAAATAGATGCTGACTGAGTGAAGGATGCAATGGGCATAATACCTATTGCAGGGAAGGTCCAGAGACAGAAGAGCACTGGGTGAGGACCAGGGAGAATAGAGGGTAACTGAGTAGGGAAAGCTGGGAAGCAGATGACAGGAGAAAGACTGAAGTCACTGTCAGGATTCAGAGTTCTACAATGAGTTTATCTTCTGGGTCCTCCAAGCTCTCTAGTTTGGTTCCACATCAAATCATATTGTATTGCCACCAGCAAGAAGCTCACGCATGAGAGACTGCTCTATACATCCTAGGATTTGAAACTTGGTCTAGGGTTTTATTTTTTGAAAGTAGCTCTTAGCACATCTATTTTATATTTCACTTTCAAGAAGGCTCGACTTCTCCTTAAATTCACAACTTATTTTTCTAGATTTGTTGTGATTTGACTTTATTTGGTCACTTGGAGTTGGAAGAACTTAATAGAGTAGCTTTTCAAAAACCCATTATGGTGCATTATCCACTTTCTGTAAGTGAACGAAAGTACAGATTTCTCTAACAGTTAAAAAAGAAAGGCCGTGGTGTCTCCAGAACCATTAAGGTATGTGATAATCTCATTAAATTTCTTGGTACAATTAGCTACTTCATTTTCCTTAAGGGATATTCATATTCTCTCCAATTAAGGTATTTTTAGCTTTTCTGAAGTATGTAATTTTCTTTACGAAAGAAAAAAGCTCCATTTATTTTTGTTGCTTGAAAAATTCCATTTATCCCTTCCAATAATTTTAGGGGTATGTTTCTTACTTGGAAATATAAATGGCATTTAAAGGTCAAGGAATGATTTATTTACAGCACTGGTATCTCATTGAGAAAGTGCTGAGGCCTCTGAATTCCAGCATCTGTCTATTGTGAAGAACATCAGTCACTGAGTGGGAAGAGCAGGGAATCTTTAATCAGGCCCCGAGTTCAGACTGCAGCCTGAGCCTGGCTGCCTATCCTTGGAGAACCTTCTAATCAACCCACTTCTCACTATGGATTGGAGTTGCAAGAACTGCTGGAACAAACTTATTTTTGCTATTAAAATGGAAATCAAAAGAAAAATGTGATTTTTAAAAATAGATAATTTCTCAAGAGCATTTAGCTGCAACAGAAGTACCTAAATTCATTACATATATTAGTGAGGTTAATACACAAATTCTCACCATAAAGGACCATCTTATTATTGTTATAGGAACAAATATTAAGCAAAACATAATTTAAAACATCAGTCTGTAATCAATGTCTGTAAACATAGAAACTTTCTAATCTCTAAAATCTAAGCTGCATTTTTCGTCCTCATTCCAAAACTTTGTTCTTTGTTGCCAATATATCACCATTAGACTAAAGAAACTCAAAGTGGTTATAATTGAGATGTTATTTGATTCTTATTTTAGCCTTAAGTTAGCATATTAATAAAACAGCATATGAGTTTCCTGCTGTTTAAATTGTAAGCTAAATTTTCAGAATGGGCTTGTAGCCTAGTAACAACAGAGACTTATTGGAACATCACTAACTTTTCTTCATGACTTAGGCCCTTTATTATTATTTATAAATAAATAATAAATGTATTCTTCAAGCTGTAATTTTGGAGAAGAGATTAATATTGGAAGAGAAAAAAGAAAAAGCAAGAGAATAGAAGGAAAAGAAAGGATACAGAGAAGTTCAGAGAAGTAAGGAGAGAATAAAGAAATTTTAAAAAAAGAAAAGAAACACGGAGAAATGTTTTTCCTTTTCTAGGTCCTAAACTGCCTTTTGAGTCATACAGTAATAATAGAATTGTCGGGCTTTTTTTTGGTAACAATCCATTTCATTTTATTTTAGTAGGTCTCTTTTAAAGACAAACTTTATTTTGAAATAATTATAGAATTACACAAAGTTGCAAACATAGTACAGAGAGGTCGAGTGTGCCCTTCCCTCAGTTTTCTCCATTGGTGCCGTCCTATTTAACTAGAACACAATATTGAAACCAGGAAATTGCCATTGGCACAGTGTGATTGTGTACAGCTGTATACCCCTTTTCACATGTAGATTGATATGTCTACTGCAATTAAGATACAGAAGTAATCCATCACTACAATTATCCCCCTCCTTCTACTTCTTCATACTCACAACTCTCCCCTTTTCCTCTTTCTCTCATCCCCCACCTTTTTTTTTTTTGAGACAGAGTCTCCCTCTGTAGCCCAGGCTGGAGTGCAATGGCATGATCTTGGCTCACTGCAACCTCTGCCTCCCTGGTTCAAGCAATTCTCCTTCCTCAACCTCCCAAGTAGCTGGGATTACAGGTGCCTGCCACCACACTCACCTAATTTTTCTGTATTTTTAGTAGAGACGGGGTTTTGCCATGTTGGCTAGGCTGGTCTCGA
>NW_026653522.1:0-12452 GCF_009828535.3 Hylobates moloch | reverse complement strand
TCCAACCTGGGTGACAGAGTAAGACCCTGTCTCAAACAAAATAAAATAAAATGAAATAAAATATCCATGGTTTGTCTAGCAAAGTCCTAAGCACAATAAATATAGTGAGAATAGAAAACATTTTACAAAAATCACATCTTGTCATTAGTTGTAATTGACAGTGGTACATCTGTAAAGTAAAATGTAATTATAAAATCATTAACCTGATATATTATCATTATTTATTTAATTAAAATATTATACAGTAAAATTTCTAGGTGATATTGACCTACACATGTGAATGGGTATAATAGAAATTGATGCATTATAAGGGGAGTGTATGTGGTGGTGGGTGGTGTATAATACAACTTCCAGCATGAGAATGTCAGGGCAAGGAAATTCAGTGAAATAATAAAACAAGTAAACTTCAAATAACTCAAATTAAAAAAAAAAAAAACAGAAACAGAAAAATTAAGATATTTAGAAATTCACAGCATAAGAGGACAAAAAAAATCCAACTCTTTAAGAATAATACTCAATGTAAATGAAAGCAGTGTGAATGCTTTCTAATTAAAGATAAAGACTTGAGCAGAACTAAACATTTTTAAAATCTAGCTTTTCACTTTACAAAAAGGAAAACTAAATCATGAGGACACAAAAAAGACAAAAAAATCATGATTATTATTTTAATGGGATATCATACAACTGTGAAAAAGAAAGAATCCACTATACACATCAACATGGACCAATTTTTTAAAAAAAGGAATATTTGAACAAGAAGTCTTCGTGCAGAAAAACATATTCACCTAACTTTATTCATATAAATTTTTAAAATAGAAGAATTCGTCAACACGGAATTTACAAAAGCATTCATGCAAGCTAAACTGTATGGAAATGAAAAATTCAGGTTAGATGCAAAGTTTTGGGGGGACACAGGAGGAATCTGGTGAAAATTTATGATCCAGATACAAATTTGAAGTGGCACATTGTATTAGTCCATTCTCATGCTGCTAATAAAGACATACCCAAGACTGGGTAATTTATAAAGGAAAGAGGTTTAATGGACTCACAGTTGCGCATGGCTGGGGAGGCCTCACAATTATAGCAGAGGGCAAATGAAGAGCAAAGTCACGTCTTGCATGGTGGCAGGCAAGAGAGCGTGTGCAGGGGAGCTCCCCTTTATGAAATCATCACATCTCATGAGACTTATTCACTATCATGAGAACAGCATGGGAAAGACCCTCCCTCATGATTCAATTAGCTCTCACCAGGTGTCTCCCATGAAATATGGTAATTATGGGAGCTACAGTTCAAGAGGATATTTGGGTAGGGACACAACTAAACCATATTACACATGGATCTGTTTACTAATGTTAAATCATCAGTTATTCATTTCATTTTTTCCTTTTCTGATTTCCTAAAATATTTGGAAGTTTGTCTTGCCACAGAAGGCAAGGACATTTTCAATGTAATGAATAAAGCCAAGAGCAAGGCTGCAAGTCATGGGCTGACACTGAGCATGAGGAAGGCTTGTCACACTAGGCAGATCCTTCCCTCACCACTGACTATCTGCACTGGAGGAACCCAGGAGAGCTTGAATATTTCTAATCATTGAACGCCCCAGGACCCTTCAACACAGGAAGTGATCAATTGCATCTGAGTAACCTGTGGCTGAGGACAGGGAATGTAGGGAATGTGTCATCTCAAGCTGATTGGAGCATGCCTGACCTCCTGAGTTTGATGGTTCTTCTTTACCTTGAATTAGAAATGACCTCCCTATATCCTTCCATGAAGGATCCTATCTCAGCCCATTCAGGCTACTACAGCACAATACCATAGAGACTGCATGACTTATAAACAACAGATGTTTATTGCTCACAGTTCTGGAGGCTGGAAGTCCAAGATCAAGGCATGGCTGATTCAGTGTCTGCTGGACTCACTTCCTGATTCACAGAGATGGAGCCTTCTCACTGTGTCCTGACATGGTGGAAGGTCAAGGGAGCTCTCAGGGGCCCCCTTTATAAGGGCACTCATCCTATTCCCCAGGCTCCACCCTCCTGACCTCATCAGCTCTGAAAGACCCCCCGTTATAATATTGTCATCTTGGAGGTTAAGACTTTAACATATGAATATCAGGGAAGACATAAACATTTAAACCACAGCAGATCCTCAACCTTTCACACAAAACATCATCTTTTATGTGATAGCATTTGTGTAAATTGTAGTGTTGGAAGGTTACTAATTTTAAACCGTGAATTTATAATGGTTACACCTACAGTCTAGTTAGCCTTTTTTTAAAAAAGGTCTTTAACATTGTCTATTTGTAACTAGGGATTTGCCTCTATTTAGAAACATCTATATCAACAAATATTTCATTTCAGTTGTGGAGAAAATAAATCTAGGGCCACCTTGAATAAGGAAAAATAAAGTAAAACGTACTTGTGTTTTCATTTTTTATTCTCTTCGCAGAATTGACCCTATATTTAAGAGTATACATGCACAAACATATATGTCGTATTATTTATTTTTATATATTTTTTATATAATTTTGCATACATATTCACAAATACTAATTCTGTTTGTCTGAATAACTACATCTTCAACTTCAATGTACGTTTTCCTGAAATATTTTATAAGCTGTTCAGGGAAAACAAAGGAGCTTTTCACTGAAGTCTGTTCAACGTAGAGTAATAGGACAGCATCCTGACAGAAATATAACTTTCGAAGGCTGTATCATTAAAAGAAAGCAAGCTGTTGAAGGCATGTTGCTATTCATAAAACTGAAGATAAATAATTTGTGATTAATAAAATTGCAATATTTTAAACTTTTAGGTTCGGGGTGTATGTGCAGGTTTGTTATGTGTCACAGGGGTTTGTTGTACAGATTATTTTGTCACTCAGGCACTAAGCCTAGAACTCAATAGTTATTTTTTCTGCTTCTCTCCTTCCCCCCACCCTCCACTGTCAAGTAGACCCCAGTGTCTGTTGTTCCATTCTTTGTGTCCATGAGGTCTCCTCTTCTAGCTCCCACTTACATTTTTAAAAATAATCAAAGTTCAAAGTTCTTTCTAATCTTAAAGCATCAGTAAGCCACATTCCCTGAAGCAACTGACCCAAGAAAATTAGAGAAGAGTTTACGGCTTGATGTTCCAGGAGAAAAATACAAAATCAGATTAGAGGAAAGGAAAGAGCTGAGCCAATTCTGTGTTTTCTATGCCTGTCTAATTTCTCCTTGATAATTGGCAGCAGAATGTTTTGGTTCCATGACGCAGATGAATTCTTATTGAAGTTTCTGCTATCCATCCAAGGCAACATAGCTTGTTCCAATATTCAGAGAACAGCAGCCCTAATAAACACACAGCCACATATAAAGATTGTTGGCTTAAGTCATGACAATTTTTTTGTTTCTCGATGTAAAATATATCTTTTCATCTTTATGCAGAAATTAAAAGTTACTCCCCACCCACTTTTTCTCCCTCTTAAAAAGATTGTTTCTTGGGCAAGCATCTGGGGCTGTGGTGGCTGCTACAGGGATATTCTGACAGTGAACTATGGTGACTCATTTTGTTGAATGCCCAGCATGATGCTTGAGAAAGAATAGAAGACCCACTAAAAACACCATCTTTAGAATTTCCATTGTCATCAGAGAAATATCTGATTTTTCTCTTTCACTAAGAGGGAAATTATAAAACAGAGACCCATGTAGATAAATTTTATAACTCATATAAAGTGGTAAAGAAAACCACTGATTTTGCAAAACATGATAGCTATAGGAAAAGTTGTAGTTGATTCCCTTTTTAGCTATTTACAAAAAGGCACAATGAAGAAAAATGTAATAATTTGTAAAATGGTAAACATCTTTTTTTGTCAAATACGATTTCCATAGAAAAAATAAACTATTAATATTAATACACAATTTGGATGGCACATTTCATGTGAAATGCACTTTACTAATCATTGCCATAAAATGAAAGTGAGGACATGTGCAGTGGTTCATGCCTGTAACCCCAGCACCTTGGGGAGGCCGAGGCAGAAGGATCACTTGAGCCCAGGAGTTGAAGAACAGCTGGGCAACATAGCAAGACCCCTAACTCTACAAAAAATAAAAAATAGCTGAGCATGGTAGTGTGCACCTTGGATCCCAGCTACTCTGGAGGCTGAAGCAGGGGGATCACTTGAAGCCAAGAAGTCGAGGCTGCAGTGAGCTATAATCTCACCAGTTCACTCAGGGCTGCACAACACAGCAAGACCCTGTCTCTAAAGAAAAAACAAAAAATGAAGTGAATATGCCCAGCCTTAAGGAATTTATAGAGTAGGTTGGTCAAATAGAATATTTGACTTTTAGTGAATATTAATAAGGTCTCGAGTGGAAAAATCCTTTAAATTAACATTTATGAGCCCTTTTCCAAATATATTTATTATAAAAACTGGAAAACAATGTGGAGTTGGCACTGAATCCGTAGTAGGAAGATGCAGTCATTTGTTCTGGTGTGACCATATGTGTCCCTGTGGAAAGCTACATTTCTTTCGTGGAAGATGTAGGAAGATATATTTCCAGGAAGCTATATATTGTCCGCTTCCTTACAAGGCAGCAACACACACATGCTTTGAATTGTCTCACTGTGTTATTCATCTAGCAATTCCATTTTCAACTCAACCCTTTCTCATGCAGAGCAAAGTTGCTCATTTCAATCAGCTTTTAAATAGGGAAAAACTGGAAAAACCTTAAATGTACATCAGTGGAGGAATGGAGAAAAACATCTCTTATTTATTCATATCGTGGAATATTATACAGAGTTATTGGAGCAAATAGGTTTATATTCACCAAGACCAAGTCTCAGAGGCATATATTTGAGCTAAAGAAGCAATCAGCAGAAACGTATGTGCATAAATGGAGAAGATAATACATTTCATATGCCAGAATTGAAATCAATCAAATGTTTTCTTTAGGATACATACATAATTTTAAATTTTTAAAAAATATAGAAACAAAGAGATAATTAGGAAAGTAGTAATACGTGGTGGAAGCGGGGAGTGGGAATTTTGGGGGGAGTTATATCTTTTAAAAAATGATTAGAAGCAAAATTAGTTCTTAGTGTCTGCACATTTAATGTTTAAAATATTTTCTTAATCAGCTAAGATTATAACAAGAATGTACAAGACTTTTAAAGAGAAAGCTCCCAATATCGTTGAAAAGTAGCAGAAAATAGAAATAAATGGAGAAGTATGAATATATGTAGATAGGAAAATTCAATAGTGTAAAAATGACATAACATCTTATATCAAAAGCAATGCAATCCCAAAGAAAATGTTTATTATTTTGTAGAAATTGACAAGATATCCCAAAATTTTGAGGAAACATTATGAGGTAATAGTACCCAAGGACAATATGAAATGAAAGAATGAATAGATGAAAATGGAACTTTCAAACAGCAAAATATATAGAAATTTTAGTAATGTGGTGTTGGCAAGAAATAAAGAAACAACATCAGTTTGATTCTGAAAAAAAGTGTTGACATCATCTTCAAACACATATTTTATTGCTGTGTTGGCAAAAAAAAAAAGGAAAAGAGAAGAAAATTTTTAAAGGAATAAAAAATTTTTAAGTTGAAATATGTCTTTTTTTTTTTTTTTGAGACGGAGTCTCACTCTGTCACCCAGGCTGGAGTGCAGTGGCGTGATCTTGGCTCACTGCAAGCTCCACCTCCTGGGTTCACCCCATTCTCCTGCCTCGGCCTCCCGAGTACCTGGGACTACAGGCCACCACACCTGGCTAATTTTTTGTATTTTTAGTAGAGACAGGGTTTCACTGTGTTAGCCAGGATAGTCTCGATCTCCTGACCTTGTGATCTGCCCGCCTTGGCCTCACAAATCATGTCTTTTTTTATTATCAACGTTTTTTTAAGTTCTGGGGGTACATGTGTGGGATGTGCAGATTTGTTACATAGGTAAACGTGTGCCATGGTGGTTTGCTGCACAGATCATCCCATCACCTAGGTATCAAGCCCAGCACCCACTAGCTGTTCTTCCTGATAGCCTCTTTCCTCTCCCCCTTACTGACAGGTCCCAGCGTGTGTTGTTCCCCTTCATGTGTCCATGTGGTCCCATTGTTCAGCTCCCACTTATAAGTGAGAACATGTGGTGTTTGGTTTTCTGTTCCTGCATTAGTTTGCTGAGGATAATGGCTTCCAGCTCCATCCATGTCCCTGCAAAGGACATGATCTCATTCCTTTTCGTGTCATAGTATTCCATGGTGTATATGTACCACATTTTTTTAATCCAGTCTATCATTGATTGAGATTTGGGTTGATTCCATGCCTTTGCTGTTGTGAATATTGCAGTCAACATACACATGCATGTATCTTTGTAATAGAATGATTTAGGAATATTTTTTAAAAGTGGGATGAAGTTAAATTCATAAAATTCATAAATACAGAAAATACAGGGTCAACTATGAACATGTGACTTTTTATCCTCTGGTAACATAATATGTTCACTGAGAACACATTGCACTCAAAACATGGGTCTAATTTACATAAGAAATCATCACACATTCAGCATCTTAAAATAACCTCCGTTTATCAGTTCACTGTTTTTGTGGGTCAGAAGGCTGGGCACATGGTCACTAGGTCTTCTGCAAGATAAAGTATTATCTTGTAGATTACACTGCAGATAAAGTATTATCTGCAGATAAAGTATTATCTGCAGATAAAGTATTATCTGCAGATAAAGTATTATCTGCAGATAAAGTATTATCTGCAGATAAAGTATTATCTGCAGATAAAGTATTATCTGCAGATAAAGTATTAGCGAGGGGTGCATTCTCATCTGAAAGCTTGACTGTGGATAGAATCATTTGCAAGCACACTGAGGTTGATGACAGAATTTATTTCCTCATAGCTGTAGGACTGAAGAAATCCTACAGTGGCTTCTAGCCGGCTGTGAGCTGGCCGTGGGCTGAAGGCCACTGTGAGCCAATAGAGGCCACATAAGCTCCCCAGATGTCCATCCACAACATGATATCTTTCTTCTTCAAAGTTAGCAAGAGAAAAAAAGGCAAATTCTAGAGTCAGTCAACTAGTACAATGAAGTCTTATTTCATCTGTCTTAAGCAACTTGGGCTGTTGTAACAAATAGCATAGACTGAGAGGCTTAAACAACAAACATATTTCTCATAGTTCTAGAGGCTGGAAGTCCAAGATCAAGATCAAGGATTCAGTTCCTGATGAGGCCTCCCTCTTCCTCTTATGTCCACCTTCTTCCTGCATACTCCCATGGAAGACAAAGACAGGGAGAATAACTTTTGGTGTCACTTCTTCTTCTAAGGAAACAAATCCCATCATGGGAGCTTAATCACCTCCTGAAGGCCCCACCTCAAAATATCATTACCTTGGGGGTTAAGGTCTCAACATATGAATTTTGGGGGGACACAAACATTTCATGCACAACACCATCATAATTGCCATAAAAGATAACCTAATCAAAGAATTGCCATAAAAGGTAATTTTAATCAAATTATATTTGGCAGTGTATGGGTTAGAGCAAGAAAATAGTCCCACTCACACAGTAAGGGGATTACATAAGAGTGTGAATACCAGGAGGTAGGGTCATGGAGGCCACACTGGAGTCTATTCACCACATTAGTTACTCAGTTATTGTGTTTATTACCTATCTATCTAATCATCTATCTATCTATCCATCTATCATCAATCTGTCTTCTATCAACCATCCATCTCTTATTTTTCTATCTTTTCATCCCTATCTATCTATATCTATCTATCCACCATCTGCATTTATCTTGCATGTACTTATTCATTTATCTATCCATCCATCTCTATCTTTCTATTTCTCCATCCATATCTATCTATCCACCTATCCATCTCTATTTATCTATGAGTGTATTTATCTATTCATTCATTCATCTATGCATTTATCTCTTTCTATCTCTCTATATATTCATCTATATCTATTTATCATCTATGTGTGTGTATCTCTTATCTATCTAATTTTAAAAACAACCACATAAGCTAGAAAGTCATAACTAAACGTAGATCAGCAGATTTTTAATATGGTGCTTATTTCCAATGTTAAACACATATTATGGTCCTTCTTTTAGGATATTATGACTTGATGGTGGATAATATATTTAGGTTCATTTTTATAAACATTTTGTGTAGTCTATTGTCTTTAGAAATAAGATGGCATTAATGATTCTGTCTTTTCAGATATTGTCAAAATCCTAAACACAAATCATTAGTCTTGGGATGTAACCAGCTGCATGTTGTAACAGTGAGAGTAAATGCATATAGGGCTCATAAAATCCTCCTAAGAAGTCTATGAAAGCATTTCTAGATATCACGTGTATAAGTTGGTTGAGAAAAGTCAATCCTCTAAAAAAGTGGCCCCCAAACTTTTTGGCACCAGGGTCCAGTTTCTTGGAAGGCTATTTTTCCATGGACTGGGAGTTGGGAGAGATGTTTTTGGGATGATTCAAGGGCATTACATTTATTCTGTACTTTATTTTTATTATTATTCTATTGTGACACAATGAAATAATTACACAACTCTCCAGAATGTAGAATCCATGGGAGCCTTGAGCTTGTTTTCTGCCAACTAGACAGTCCCATCTGGGGGTGATGAGAGATGGTGACAGATCATTAGGCATTAGATTCTTATAAGGAGCACACTGTGCACAATAGGGTTTGCACTCCTATGAGAATCTAATGCCTCTGCTGATCTTGCAGGAGGCAGAAGTTAGTCGGTAATGAGAGCAATGAGAGTGGCTGGAAATACAGATGAAGCCTTGCTTGCTGGTCCGCCTTTCACCTCCTGCTGTGCTGCCTGGTTTTTTGTTTTGTTTTGTTTGTTTTGACACAGAGGCTCACTCTGTCGCCCAGGTTGGAGTGCAGTGGCGTGATCTCGGCTCACTGCAACCTCTACCTCCTGGGTTCAAGGAATTCTCCTACCTCAGGCTCCCAAGTTGCTGCGATTACAAGCACCTGTCAGCACACCTGGCTAATTTTGTATTTTTAGTAGAGATGGGGTCTTGCCATGTTGGCCAGGCTGGTCTTGAACTCCTGACCTCAAGTGATTTGCCTGTCTTGGCCTCCCAAAGTGCTGAGATTACAGGTGTGTGTCACTGCAATCACAGTCCACTTCTCCACAGGCCATAGACTGGTACCAGTCCATGGCCAGGGGTTTGGGGAACCCCTGCTCAAAAAGGAATCACCGGAACATATTAAACAAAAATCCATAAGTTGACCATAGTTTTAGGATTCAAAATATTTGTGGCCACAATATTAATAACATGACCAGAATATTCGTGATGAGGGGCAAAACCCTATTATATAATTAGGAAAATGATTGAGAGACTGCACATGGTTTCCATGAAGATAAAGCAGCTACACTTGAAAATTCAAGTTAGACCATTTCATTTCAAAAAATGCCTAGACTTCTGAGATTTGCAAGCATGCCCCATATCACTATCACCTCAGCCAGCTGTTAGCTCAGAGATTAACACCACACACGGTAAAAACAGTGTGTATAAATGTCCACATGTCCTGAGAGCTCTTTCCAACACTTCCACTCCTGTGGCCAGCATGCAAATGGCAAATCATGATGCGATCCCATTTTAATAGCATTCTCTTCTTAAACCCCTGCCTGTGACATTTCTGTATACGTGTAATTAAGACCCTTAAAGGGAGCTAAAAGAGGCCAACTTAATAAAAATGGCAAATTGGATGAAGTAAGTAAAGAAGAAGACAGAACGATGTTGTAGGGCTGCTATAAACTTTTTATTGGTCCATGCTTGAGAAATCCTGAAGGACTCATTTACAGCCTCCCTCCTTAATGCATTCGCAGCCACCTTTAGCTCCTGGCAATAGAAATTGAAAGAATCTCCACATAATCGCTTCATTTTCCCCATTCTCTTTCTCTTATTTGGCTTCGTATAGAGACTTTTAACAAATCTTGTGTGCCTCCTTTATGCCATCTCACTGTACAGAAACTAATGAAGCAGATTAGTTACTCTGGGAACACTGGTGTTGGCTCAGGCAAGGCTCAGTGCCATCCACAAATGCAGCACAAAGTTAATTTGGGTTATTGTTTGAAATACACATGGCAGTTTGGGAAACGTAGGCATTGATCATGACCATCGGAGCCATAGGTAATATAATTTAAATGGAGCATATTTTGCTGCTTTGCTTGTATATTAGCAGGGCAGCTAGGTAGCTCATTTAATATAGCATTATTTTTGGAATATACAATGAGTGCTTAGACCTAGAAAACTGGAGATTCACCTGCAGGAATGCATACAATCAGAATCTAGGGCACCATGAAACTCATATATTTAGCCACTCCATGAATACCCTAGTTTGCATGGTACCAGTCTATAAACTCCAAAAAAAAAAAAAAAAAAAAAAAAGCAACAACAATAGACACAGGTTGGAACATTTCACCTCAAAAAGTCATCTCTGGAAAATGCTCTTGAAAATCCACATTATAATAAGGACTCAATGATTTACAAGCACTTGTAAGGGCTCCAGCACACATGTGACATTGTCATTCGTCATATTTTCCATGAATCTGGACAGCTTCACAACGACTCCCTGACAGCAACACTTTTGTGCTAGCAGAATGCCCTTGAAAGATATTATGACATCAAGTATGCCTGTTAACAACCGCCTAGGACAGACCAAATTGCTCATGGTGGGAGTGGACAGTTAGAACATAACAGAAAACCATATTTAACAATCTTGTGTAAAGAAGGAAAACGTTATCATCTAAGTGGAGGGGGTCCCTGGACATGCCACTAGCAACTATTATCTCCACGATTTTTCACACAAGCCTGCATGGCATCTGTGTCCATCAGCCTTTATTATGATTTGACTTATGTACCCCCAAAAATGTATATGACGAAGCCCTTCCCACACCCTACCTCCCAATACCTTAGAATATAACCATATTTTGAAGTAAGGTTATTGCAGATGTAGTTAAGTTAGGATTAGGTCATATCAGAATAACATGGATCCTTAATCCAATATGACCAGTGTCTTCATGAAAAGGAAACATTTGGACATAAAGACTCACAGGGAGAAGGTCAAGTAGGACAGAAGCAGAGAGTGGATTTATTCCACTAAGAAACTACCAGAAACTAAGAAAAAAGGCTGGAACAGATCTTGACCTCACACCTTCAGCGAGAGCACCCTCCTGATCTCACACTTTTGGCCTCCATAACTGTATGGCAATAAATTTCTGTTGAGTAAGCCATTCAAATGGTGACAAACACATGCAGTCTTTTTTTTTTTTGGTGGGGGGGGGGTGTGCAATAAATAGAATTCACACTTACTACCTTAGGCAGCAAAAGATTTTCTTATCCAACAGTGCAAAATTCAGAGAATATCCTGGGGTATCAGAAAGTTAGGTTTTAAAGCTTATGCAGCCTGAAAAAGAAATTCAGCCACATTTTGGGAGCTTTTATAGCACAAATAGCAGGTTGCTTACCACCTTTCTGACTCTTGCCACTGGAAATCAGAAATGCCATTTCTGTTGCTGCTATTCAGCCTAATATCTTCCCAGGAGAAGCCAGGAGCCCGGTGCCCCGGCCAGCAAGTCATTCACTTCTGAAACCAAATCTCCCAGTAGGCTGTCTGGTATCACTAGAAATTGGGTCATCTGGTGTACACCTGACATGCAAGGGAGTTAGCACACCATCTGACTTCTGCATTGTGAGTCAGCTCAGACCTGGAGAAATTCATAAACTAGGCAGACGGTTTTGATTGGAAGGCCACAGAGAACAAAGATCCACAGATGTGTCTGAAATTTCTACCATTAGAGATATAATTTTGTGATTAATTCATTTTTTATCTTATGTACTTAGAAAATCAATGTCGCACCATCATAGTTTCAGCCACTGGGAATCCAAAATGAACAAGATAGTTGCATTCCTGTTCCTCATGGAACTTATATTCTAGTAAGGAAAATAATTTTAAGACTTTAAAATATGTTCTTATTCATAAGTGGGAGCTAAGCTATGAGGATGCAAAGGCATAAGAATGATACAATAGACTTTGGGGACTCAGGGAGAAAGGGTGGGAAGGGGTGAAGAATAAAAGACTACATCTTAGGTTTAGTGTACACTGCTCGGGTGATAGGTGTGCAAAAATCTCACAAATCACCACTAAAGAGCTTCCTCATGTAACCAAATACCATCTTTTCCCCAAAAACCTATGGAAATACATTTTTTAAAAAGACATTAAAGTAGAATTACAGTTATGATTAATGCTTTGAAGGATAAGTATAACTGGTGTTTATGGGCAGAGTTGTGTTAAATTGTTGGTCACACAGAGGATTGGTGCTCTGAAGGAAAAGCCCACAGATACAGTTGTGTGGGTTTACAGCTGCTGCAAAACACACCAGACAGCGACAAAGGAAGATTGAAATCAAGGTCGACTCTACAAGCTCTGCCCTGGTGC
>NW_026653521.1:0-12461 GCF_009828535.3 Hylobates moloch | reverse complement strand
ACTTTGGGAGGCCGAGGCGGGCAGATCACGAGGTCAGGAGTTCAAGATCAGCCTGACCAACATGGGGAAACCCCGTGTCTACTAAAAATACAAAAAATTAGCCAGGCGTGGTGGCGGGGTCCTTAGTCCCAGCTGCTTGGGAGGCTGAGGCAGAAGAATCACTTGAACCCGGGAGGCGGAGGTTGCAGTGAGCCGAGATTGTGCCATCGCACTCCAGCCAGGGCAGTAGTGCAAGACTCCGTCTCAAAAAAAAAAAAAAATTTGTTTTTCTAAGTATGCTGTTTTGGTGAAGGAGTGTGTGTTACTGTCTGCGGCCTACTCCAGTAAGTCAGGCTTCATATGAAGAGACTAAAGGAAGGGGAAAGTCTCAGTGGAGCACATGAACGGAGACCTGTGATTATTCCAGATTTTACAGAGAATTGCTCTCTGCAGGGTATAGTGGTTCCTTTAGCAAGCGTTGGCCTCCACCCAGCTCTATGCGAGGACCCAGGCTGGAGGTGGAGGAAGGACAAATGTGTCCCTTTGTATTAGGTACTGTGAGTTTGGTGGTGGTAAAGGAAGTGGATTAAACACATTTGCTTTCTTGTTCTGCAGGAAACCCTTCAAAGAGATCATCCTTCATCATTTATGATATAATGAATGAATTAATGGGAAAGAGATTTTCTCCAAAGGACCCGGATGATGGTATGTATAGAAATCACTTGTGTTTTCCTCCTCTAAAGACAGAGGGCTGGTTTCCCTGAGTGCCAGTTAGAGGCCTTGTGATCCCTATAGCTTAGAAGTATTTTTTTATTTTATTTTTAAATAAATTTGAGTACATAGTAGGTATATATAGCTTAGTAATATTTGCCATGATCTTTCTGAGAAAGCCAAAATGTCTGTGGCACGTTCCTGCCTCTCAAGTTTTTACGTTCTTAGCTTTATCTTGATGTTACCAGTTTTGTTGGCAGGATTTTTGTTAATGTTACTGACTTGAAAATATATTTTATCCATTGTAACCAAAGCTCTTGTGAACTTTGATTTTCAGATAAGTTTTTTCAGTCAGCCATGAGCATAGTAAGTATCATTTCTTTATTAATTCGCTATCCATTTCCTAAATTAATCTGTAACTGGAGGGTTCTCCCTGGTTCTGTTCACTTTCTAACTCTTGTGTTCATGTCTTTGCTTCTGTTTTTTCTTCTTTCTCTAAAATCTGTAATTTGTTTTTCTTTGAAATGGAGGTTCACTGTGTCACCCACACTGGAGTACAGTGGCTCACCGCAACCTCTGCCTCCTGGGTTCAAGCAATTCTCCTGCCTCAGCCTCCCGAATAGCTGGGACTACAGGTGTGCGCCACCATGCCTGGCTAATTTTTGTATTTTTTTTTTGGTAGAGATGGAGTTTCACCATGTTGACCAGACTGGTCTTGAACTCCTGACCACCTCCCAAAGTGCTGGGATTACAGGCCTGAGCCAACACGCCTGGCCTAAAATCTGTACTTTTCAATCTCATACTATCCCTACCCTTTGTTTATTGTTTACATTGACGTTTTTCATGCCCCTGAATATTATGAATTTTCATAATATTTCAGATTTGCCTGTTAAAATTGATAATGGTTTTTATTTTAATTTGTTTAATCATGCTTATCATAGGAAAAATTTCAAGCAGTTTTAGGATGAACCCAGTTCCCTAAGGGTAATTTAATTGCTTTACTATTAGATTGGTGCAAAAGTAATTGTGGCCTTTGCCATTACTTTCCATGGCAAAAACCGCAATTACAAAAGCTGCTACTTTCAATGGCAAAAACCACAATTACTTTTCACCAACCTAGTATTTAGTGTGGATCCTCGCAAGGTTTTTACTGTGGGTACTCAAGTGTATGTATATCCAGGCATACTTTCAGGGTGTTTTATTTATTGACAGCAATCAGTATTTCATAGTAAGAACTATAGCTTAACTTTCCCGTGAGTAGATTTTGGAGTTATTTCATGGAGATTTTTACTAGTCCAGACTCTGCACTACAGGTGTCTTTTGTGCACTTGACCAGGTGTTGTTATAGGATTAATTTCTAATGGTATAATTGCTAAATTAAAATAATACTGTAATAAATTTCACAGAACTTGGGATTTGTCTCCCCCCCATTTCTTGTAACTTATTTGCTGTCAACCAATAATACGTTGAGTCAACATTAAGTATTTTCACAAGATGCTCTACTGTTTTTATTTATTTGTGAACCACCGGCTGACGGTATCAGAGTGATACTTACTACTTGCAAATTTTCAGTGCTCATCTCTCAGAGATCTAGAACTTGCCTACCAAATACATGGCCTTTTAAATACCGGAGACAACTGGAAATTCATTGGACTTGAACATCATCGTAATTTCTATTAGTAAGTGTGTTGGAAACGTATCCTTTTTCATGAGCTACCAGATTCTGCAAGTGGGAGGCTGTTGACGTCCCTTCATACCTCACCTCTGGTTTCAGGCAGCATGCCAATGATCAAATAGGACATGTTAATTGAGCACTTAGGAATTAAAGCAGTGGTAAAACTGCCAGATTTGAAAGACTAGTTTGTGTCCTTTAAGGGTTTTCTTTTTTTTTTTCTGCAACACTGTAAAATCCACATATCTTTTTCCTCTACCCACTCTCATTTTACATTTTCAAGTTTAACTATAGCATGGTGAGCCCTGAAGATTTCCTCTCACCTCCCTTGCTTTTGTATTCAAAGATCAAGATACTGGAACCCAGAGATACTCCCTAAATGGGTTTGCTTTTAGGCAGATAAGAACATGAATTTAAGAGGGCAGCATGTTAACAGATGTGTGAGAATTGTTTTTCTGTGTATCCAAATCCTTGTTTCACGCTGAATGTTTTTAAAATGAATTTGAAATTCAGTATCTATTCACTATGACCTAAGAGTATACAGAGGAAACAGAAATGACCAGTCGAGGGTAGGGTGTTTAATTGAGAAGTCAGCACATACTGGCAGCTCTTAAACCAAATAATTGGCTCATTTAACTTCAACTTGTAAGTATTTTGAAATTCTTTGTAACATATAATATGCTGTAATTTAAATCCTTATTTCCCCTTTTGTTAGACATAGAGACTTTAGACTAGACATACTTTTTGCCTTCATCACAGTTCCAAGTTCTTCGATTTGATTTGTCTAATGGAACAAATTGATGTCACCTTGAAGTGGTATGAGGACCTGATACCTTCAGTAAGATAGTTCATTTATTACTTGTTATTTATCATTCTTGATGAATTGGGTTTCTGCAGATTAATGCTTTAAAAATGTGTTTCACTTAATCGGGTCTACTTTCCCCACTCCCAAACATTGATACATCTTCTCCAAGCATTGGATGTGGCCAATCGGCTAGAAGTGATTCCTAAAATTTGGAAAGGTCAGTTTTACTTTTTATGTGCCCAGGTGCATCTCACCTCAGTATCCTCTATTTTGATAATGAATGTGCTAACATTACTGTTAGGGATGAAAACTTCCATTTTGACTGAACTGAATGTGTTAGTTGAGATCTACTTCAAGGTCATGTGCTCATGTTGCATGTTGGCTATCGGAGAAAAATTTGTTGAAAATGACTTAAGTCAGTCCCTTCGTGACATAGGAATGAGCTGAGTTTTGTGCACCTGTTGTGGGATATGACCCAAAGAAAATAAATGCTAATGACATGGCAGACCCTAAATCTGAATAAAGGTTTTTGACCCGAAAGCCTGTGTGATTCCTCTGTGCCAGTGTTACCTCACTTTGCTAACCACAGTCAGTGATGATTATGTTTCCAAGTAATAGCCATGAGCATCACGAATCACGCGCGTGTGTGTCTTATGTGTATAACTTGGCTGCAAAATGAAATAGATACTCTGTATCTTTCACTAGGTGACTACTGTACTATAAAGTCAGTAGGCTCTAGTCCTGCCCTCCTGCTTCACACGACTGCTCTAATGAGTAATAAAAGTATATCAAAAATTCCCAAGTGCTATAAAACAACGTCTTACCACGTGGAGCTGGTGGCCGCTCCCATGTAGTGCACATGCCGTGATGAACACGTCACTGGAACAAGGCCCAGGCATTGGCTTTTACATTTGTTCCACTGTGAATCCTGGTGGGTTTCTGGAATCCTGGGATAAGCCTAAAATAAATAACAGCAACTTATTTTTACCCACCAAAAAATAGGTTGACAGTGAACAAGAGAGTGTTGGTTTTACATAACAATGATCACTCCTTGTTCCTTTCTTGTTTCAAGATAGTAAAGAATATGGTCATGCTTTCCGCAGCGAGCTGAGAGAAGAGATCCCGATGCTCATGGCAAGGGACAGGCACCCACCAGAGGTAGGCCTGTAACTCACCAGCCAGTATATCCCCCCATACTGAGGTCTTCTTAAGGCTAGCTTCCCCGGTTTCACCTGCCATTTTGGAGAGTTCTGCCACCCAAACCCATATTTGAGTGATGATACATCTAAACATATCTTGCCCTTAGCAGAAATCTGTTCTTAAAGTTGCCCTTTTTCCTGTAGTCCAAAGCAAGCAACATGAAATTAGCTTCTGTCTTCAGCTTGCTTTTTAAAAAATCTCCATCTACAAAGGAAATGCATAGCTGAATTTGAAAGTTGTGGCTAATCCAAATACTTAGGACAGGGTCCTTTTTTTATTAAATTACTTGTGTGCTATACACATAATATATTCAAATGGTAAAATGCATTGCTCAGATTTTAAGGATCCTGTGTTAAGTCTCCTGAACTGAAATTCTCATAAAATCAGTTAGGCAGTTCTGCTGACTCCTAAAGCTTCTCAGCTTCAGGTGGCATTTGCTGACTGTGCTGCTGATATCAAATCTGCGTATGAAAGCCAACCCATCAGACAGACTGCTCAGGATTGGCCAGCCACCTCTCTCAACTGTATAGCTATCCTCTTTTTAAGGGCTGGGAGAACTCAGGAAGCCTGGTGAGTACAGTATCACAAGTATACACTTAGAAGCTTTTGTATTTGGATCTAAAACATTGACCTACGCTGGTAGAGGTTCTTTCATTTGGCCATATAACAAGTATTTGATTCGGGAACTTGCAAATACCAACTAAAAAGCAAACTTTTGGAAGAAGACAATATGCATGATGTAGTTGAGATAAGGCATAGTTCTCTGAAACCATAGGCTGAGAATTATCTTTCTACTTTATATGTCTATGGACAAGTCAGTCACTAAACCTCATTACTCCGCTTGACTAAAGATCAAAGAAATATATGATCAAAGAAACGTAGTTTTGAAAATGTTTTGGTCATTTGGGTTATTGAAGTATTTTTGGATGCTTCTCCCATCCCACTCTCCAGGTTAAAATGTGGGCTGTGTACTTAGACTTCTGGAAGCTGGCATTTACGCACATTAACTAAACTTGGCCTTGACCACAACCCATCCTTGGTTGGTGCCACTGTGTTCTGGTTATGTTTTTATCAGCACTTCATTCACATACTAATTTTTAGTGTTTGTGAATGGGAACCTTATGCATATTCATGTTTCCAAAAATGAGCAAAAGGATCTTTTGTAGAGGTAGTGACAGGTGGTTTTCCTGGATTTTGTTTTGTATATAAATGTGTGTTCTGAGAGTCATAAGTGGGGGGTGCTTGTGCATGGCTCCTTGTACAAGAAAGTAACTTTATTTGAACATCTGATTGCTAGTCAACTATCTCCAGGAAAAGATGATGAAGGCTTGTTTTTGAGGTGTGGCTCACACACGTCTCTCTAGCAACTATACTGCTAGTGACAGAGACGTATGACATTTGCATTTGGTTGTTAGCGCAGGCAGTTTGGCACACACTTGATACGACCAGGCTGTGATGATTGGCGCAGGGGTACGGACCTCAGCTGAGTCATGGGAGCTGAATGTATGTGTTTCTCCTTTGTCCTGCGTGTGGCAGGCTGATGGGGAGCACTTACATGAGACTGTTGCCTCAATCTGAGCCTGCACTTCATAACAGAATTCTAAGACAGACTGAACGCCTGCCATACTTTAAGAGAGGGAAACAGCATGGTTCTGTTCTATGCCTCTTTTCCAGCTGTGCACAGGATGGATTCCCTGCTTAGAAGGACAGTGGTGGTCCTCTACAAGAGGACAAATACAGTTGGAGTATCCCTTTTCCAAAATGCTTGAGACCAGAAGTGTATGGGGTTTTCGATTTTGGAGCATTTTTGGATTAGGAATATTCAACCTATACCAGCAAATCTCGACATTGGCAGCATATCAGATTTACCTGTGAAAATTGCAGTGTAGATTCGTTTGGGGAGTTTAAGCACCTGCAGTGATTCTCATGTACACACAGGGCTGGGAGCTAGTAGAGCCCACAGATGTGTGTCTTTGGGAGCTTACAGTATAGTTAAGAAAAGGGCATTTAGTCTCTGATTTCAGAGGGAAGACAGCTATAGTATCTGATTGCCTTGTTTTTCTAATAGTATTCATAATCTTCCTTTCTTGAGCAGGAAAATGTTGGGGCTTTTCAGGAAGCATAATAAGATTCCTAGGTAAGTTGAAATCAACCAGCTCTCTTTGGGTACAGCCTGGAAGTAGCCACATTTGGAATTTCTTCACCAGCCTTAGCCACTACATTTGGGCACTCTGCTGTTAGGCAAGCATACCATCAACTCCCTACTATCCAGGGCATCCTGAGGCAAGCAGTTTTTTATCTGTGCTCATGGATCATCATCCATTGGGGCTACATTGAATAGATCATCGTGAAGTCATATTGAATGAATGTTGATAATCCCTTTGGCCCTGTAGACTTTGTAACCTCACTGGAAACAAATAAAAATAAATGTTAGACTTCATCTAATTTTGTCTCCAGAAATACTGTTGGGAATTCTGTTACTGAACTTACACTGGATCTTGCCTATAAATATTTTACTGAAGGGGTTGGAGAAAGTTCACACTTTGCCTTTCTTTTACGGAAGTGAGTTGCTGAATGAGCTTATGGACAGTGCAAAAGTGTCTAACAGCCCTTCCCAGGCCATTGAAGTAGTAAAGCTGGCAAGTGCCTTCAGCTTACCTATTTGTGAGGGCCTCACCCAGAGAGTAATGAGTGATTTTGCAATCAACCAGGAACAAAAGTAAGTGGGCACCATGAAGCAAAGTTTGTAAAATGGAGACCTTTCGTCCATCTGCCCATTCAAAATGTTCATAGCTTTCTATCCCTTCTATTTCCTTGCAAAAAGTCAGAATGTAGTAATTTAATGACTATTTCATTTGTCATGCAAGTCAGGAAAGCCTATAGATTTGACTGTTAGAACATTTTTGTTTCTAATATAGTCTGATGCAGCTGCAGGGTCCCTTTTTCTGATTTCAAAACTGACAGGCTATAGGTGAATGTCAGAGACACCGAGAACCCCAGCACCCAGTTGAATTGCAGTGTAATCCTCCATTTTCTTTTCTTAACAGGGAAGCCCTAGGTAACCTAACTGCATTGACCAGTGACAGTGATACTGACAGCAGCAGTGACAGCGACAGTGACACCAGTGAAGGCAAATGAAGGTGGAGATTCAGGAGCAGCAATTGCCTCACCATAGCTGCTGGAATCACACCTGAGAACTGAGATATACGAATATTTAACATTGTTACAAAGAAGACAAGATATAGATTTGGTGAATTTGTTACTGTGAGGTACAGTCAGTACACAGCTGACTTATGTAGATTTAAGCTGCTAATTTGCTACTTAATAACGATCTATTAATGCACCATTAAAGGCTTAGCATTTAAGTAGCAACATTGCAGTTTTCAGATACGTGGTGAGGTCCATGGCTCTTGTCATCAGGATAAGCCTGCACACCTACAGTGTCGGTGAGCTGACCTCACGATGCTGTCATCGTGCGATTGCCCTCTCCTGCTGCTGGACTTCTGCCTTTGTTGGCCTGATGTGCTGCTGTGATGCTGGTCCTTCATCTTAGAAAGGTGTTCATGCAGTTCTATCACAGTTGGGGTTGGGTCAGTAGTTTCCCAATTTCAGGATATTTTGATGTCAGAAATAATGCATCTTAGGAATGACTAAACAAGATAATGGCAGTTTAGGCTGCACAACTGGTAAAAATGACTGTAAATAAATGTTGTAATTAGTGTACACATTTGCATTTCTGTTAATATAGCCGCTGCCATTGTTTTCTAACTTGAACAGCCATGAACGTTTCATGTCTCCCTTTTTTTTTGTCTATAGCTGGTACCTATTTTAGTGGTTGAAATGAGAGCTAGTGATGACAGAAGGATGTGGAATGTCTTCTTGACATCATTGTGTATTGCTGGTAATCAAGTTGGTAATGACTACTTCTAGCAGCTCTTACCACTATGACTTAAATGGTCCTGGAAGGCAGTAAGTGGAGGTTTGCAGCATTCCTGCCTTCATGAGGGCTTCTACCACTGACCACTTTGAACATACCTGGCTCCCAGATTTACTTAGGTACCCCATGAGTTGTCCACATGAGCAGCTTCATCTTTACCTTGCCAGAGTTGACAATTATGGGATGCTCTAATCTACTTATACTTGTGTTCCCATCTGTCTGCCATCCTCTGAAGGCCAGGACCCAGTCATACATCCTTAGGAACCAAAGTATGGTTTGTGTTTTCTCTTGGAATGTCAGGTCTTAAGGCATTTAATTTAAGGGACAAAAAAAAAAAGCCGATATAGTAGCTAGCTACTTGAGCATCCATGGTTATTGCTCCATATCAAAGCAGATATGCAGGACAGAGAGAGTAAATTAGGCTTCAGTCTTGCTTTACAGCTTCCAAGGAGAGCCTGGCCACCTGAAAGGTTAACTCGGTCCCTTCCTGTCTCTAGTTCATCAGCACCTGCAGATGCCTGACTCTTGTTAGCCTTACTATTCAATACAGTCCTTAGATTCATGGTATGCCTCTTCCTATCCGGGCACCAATTCTGAATCACCGTGTTGCTCTGCAGCTAGAGTTGATAGGAGAAAATCCATCTGGGTAGATGGCCCATGAATTTGTAGTAGACTCTCAAAATGAGTAATTTGTTAGCGTGGTACTTTTAAGTTTGTGGTACAGATCCTCCAAACCCATACTCTGAGCAATTAACTGCCTTGAACATAGAGAAAAATTAAGGCCTCACGGGATGAGTCTGCATTCTCTGTAAATGCTTATTTTATCATAGTCTTTAGCCTCTACTATCAGTAAAATGTTCTTTTTGGCTGGGTGTGGTGACTCACACCTGTAATCTCAGCACTTTGGGAGGCAGAGGCGGGAGGATCACTTAGGTCCAGGAGTTCGAGACCAGCCTGGGCAACATAGTGAGACACCGGATCTACAAAAAAATAAGCCAGACCAGTGGTATGCATCTGTGTCCCAGCTAATCGGGAGGGTGAGATGGGAGGATTGTTTGAGCCTAGGAGAGGGAGGTTGCAGTGAGCTGTGATTTCACCACTGCACTCCAGCCTGGGCAACAGAGCAAGACCCTGTCTCGGAGAAACCAGTATTTCGGAAGAGCAAATGGGGCTGAGTGCGGTGGCTTATGCCTGTAATCCCAGCACTTTGGGTGCCAACATGGATTACCTGAGCCCAGGAGTTTTGAGACCAGCCTGGGTAACAGTGAGACCCCCCTCCCTACAAAAGATTTTAATAATTATTTGGGCGTAGTGGTGCATGCCTGTAATCCCAGCTACTCTGGAGACAGATGGGGGGATTGCTTGATCCTGGGAAGCTGAGGCTGCAGTAGCCATGATTGCACCACTGCATTCCAGCCTGGTTGACAGAGCGACCCTTGTCTCCAAGAAAAAAAGAAGCAAATGGGATTAAGGACTCTCATGGAATGGGAAGGGGAAAGGGAATCTTACTATATGTGGAATAAACTTGCTCAGTGTTGCCACAGAGTTACATTACCAATGTGTAGAAGTCAGAAACTAGACTTCTAGTTTGGTTCAACATTTGAGGATTGCTTTATAGCCATCAAAGTATTCAAGAGGTTGGATGGCACTCAAAAGATTCTACATGTCTAGAATCCAACTCAAATCTGGCACGTAGGTGCTTCTTAGTAAATGCTTAACGAATGCCACCAACTCTGCAAAGTATTCATTGATTTTGAGACCTTAGTCATGTTGCTACTACAAGTAGGGCATATGACCGCCTAAGAAACGGAACTTCGAGAAGTCCTAACGTAACCACAGTAAAGCAGACTCCCCTTTCAGCAACCTCAAAGCAAAAAGGAAAAAAAAACCCCATTTAGCTGCTATGTAAACACTATACCAAGCACTAGGCTTAGAGGAAAAGATGTCAGATTGTACTGTCACTGGTTATGTACCCATATTCTCTAAGATAGGGTAGCATTTGTCTTTCAAACTGCAGGGTCTGAAATCAATTTTTGTGGGTGATTGGAATTTTTTAATGAAATGCATTAGAACATCTAAGCACATCACATACAGTTTTGTGTTGGTGCATTTTTGCATTGCAGTATAGATCTGTGCATAGATATATACATTAGGTGTAGCAAATCGTGATGTAAATTTTTTACTGCTGGTCATGGTCAAAAAGTAAGATATGCTATGAAATTAAGTCACTAGGAGCATGGATGTATAAGGCAGGTTTTATAGAACCATTTAGATTCAACATTAATGGTAGAGGCATTTTACCAAAAAAATGGGCGTATTTGATTTGGGTGCTGTAAGGCAATTTGCTAGGACATGGGATAATCAGATTACACAAAATCTAGGCAGTGAACAAGTCTTAATCCTGGCCTAAGAAATAGCCTGTTAAAAAAATGCTGTCCAGGCCAGGCACAGTGGCTCACACCTGTAAGCCCAGGACTTCGGGAGGCTGAGGCTGGAGGATTGCTTGAGTTCAAGACCAGCCTGAGCAACACAATGAGAACCTATCTCAAAAAAAAAAAAAAAAAACTGTCCAGCTGTGGACTTTTAGAATTCCGGAGGCTGAGACAGGAGAATCACTTAAACCCGGGGGGCAGAGGTTGCAGTGAGCTGAGATCGCACCACTGCACCCCAGCCTGGGCGAAAGAGTGAAACTCCGTCTCAGGGGAAAAAAAAAAAAAAAAAAAGAAGACACAGACATCTCAGGGCATGGCTGCTTAGGAGGCTACGAGGCTCTTGCAAGATTTTCCCCATTTTTCATGGCTGCCCTCAGAGGATAGAATTGCCACAATTTTAAGGATAAAGAAACAGGCTTGGAGAGGCCAGAGGCTTGCCCAATACTGCACACACAGGGGTGCCTTTGTGTTTCTGGGTCAATGCTGTTTCTCACACAGACTGGACCTCATGGGGTCAGGAGCAGTGGGACCACCTCGTGCTCTCTCCGCACTCATACTTCTCATGGTGTCGATCTCCCCTTCCCTCCCAGACAGAACAATGCATGCTTGCCACCTTGATGGTGCAAGTATCACTAGATCTGAATTTGAGGTGAGGAAATTCAAGGCAACCACAGTACATGTTGTCCCCCATCGGACCCAGGGAAGGACACGAGGCAGGAGCAGGCCTGTGGTGCTCTTGGCACAGGGCAAAATGGAGGAACGGGGTGGTGGTGGCACGGTGCCCTAACCTGGTCTTGGGGGGTTTAAGAAGTTCCTGAAGTGTTTCAATAGCCAGTGAGAGTGAGCCCTGGAGAATAAAAATGTACAAGTAAACAGTCGTTCCACTTATACACAGTTAAGGACTTGTGGGAGGGGGGCAAGTTCCAATTTTTTAACATAGTTTCTGATGGAAAGTGCCATTGTAACCCTCATTATGGCCACCAGCTTAAATTTGAGGGCTCCCTTTGCCCTAGAATAAACCCCTAGTTTTCAGACTTCCTGGAGCCACCATCCTTCATCTCTTCTGTTTACTTTTTTCTCTTCTGTTTAAATGGGAGGGCCATTTCTGGCCTGCCCTTCTCCTTGCTGAGGTTCTGTACACAATGACTGGCGCACAGGTGTTTTTACCCGCACAGGCTCATGACATTCTCACAGTCAGACCATAGATCAGTTTCTTCTCTCAATCTTAGGGATAAGGAAACTGAGGTCTTACGTGGTTAAGTCATTTGTCCCAGGTCGCCTGGCAGCAAGTGGTACCCACAATGCTGGCCAATGTCTCGCTGACATGTGTGGACACCACACGGACCCATCCATGGTCAGGGACTATTCCTGGCTCTGCCCATAGCATCCTCATTCATCTTGTTTGCTTATATTTTTCTTACAACTACCTCACAGCCCCAACCATGTCTTTAAAATTACTCAATTATTCGTAGAGCTGGATTTACAAGTCTGGGTCTCCTTCGTCAAGGGTGGCCTTCTCTGCTCCTCCTCCTCCTCTCTGGAGGTGGTTTCATCACAGACTGTAAAGGCTCTGTAAAAGATAATCTATTCTGTCTACCTGAAGCAGTTCTCCCCCTGCACCAGTGACTCCTGCTATGGTATACTGGGGTAGTTACAGGATTTTTTATTTCTTTTTTTTTTTTTGAGACAGAGTCTTGCTCTGTCACCCAGGCTAAAGTACAGTGG
>NW_026653520.1:11222-12475 GCF_009828535.3 Hylobates moloch | reverse complement strand
TATCCTTGTTAACTTTCTGTCTCGTTGATCTGTCTAATGTTGACAGTGGGGTGTTAAAATCTCCCATTATTATTGTGTGGGAGTTTAAGTCCCTTTGTAGGTCACTGAGGACTTGCTTTATGAATCTGGGTGCTCCTGTGTTGGGTGCATATAGATTTAGGATAGTTAGCTATTCTTGTTGAATTGATCCCTTTACCATTATGTAATGGCCTTCTTTGTCTCTTATGATCTTTGTTGGTTTAAAGTCTATTTTATCAGAGACTAGGATTGCAACCCCTGCCTTTTTTTGTTTTCCAGTTGCTTGATAGATCTTCCTCCATCCCTTTATTTTGAGTCTATGTGTGTCTCTGCACGTGAGATGGGTTTCCTGAATACAGCACACTGATGGGTCCTGACTCCTTATCCAGTTTGCCAGTCTGTGTCTTTTAATTGGAGCATTTAGCCCATTTACATTTAACGTTAATATTGTTATGTGTGAATCTGATCTTGTCATTATGATGTTAGTTGGTTATTTTGCTCATTAGTTGATGCAGTTTCTTCCTAGCCTCGATGGTCTTTACAATTTGGCATGTTTTTGCAGTGGCTGGTACCGGTTGTTCCTTTCCATGTTTAGTGCTTCCTTCAGGAGCTCTTTTAGGGCAGGCCTGGTGGTGACAAAATCACTCAGCGTTTGCTCGTCTGTAAAGTATTTTATTTCTCCTTCACTTATGAAGCTTAGTTTGGCTGGATAGGAAATTCTGGGTTGAAAATTCTTTTCTTTAAGAATGTTGAATATCGGCCCCCACTCTCTTCTGGCTTGTAGAGTTTCTGCCGAGAGATCAGCTGTTAGCCTGATGGGCTTCCCTTTGTGGGTAACCCGACCTTTCTCTCTGGCTGCCCTTAACATTTTTTCCTTCATTTCAACTTTGGTGAATCTGACAATTATGTGTCTTGGAGTTGCTCTTCTCGAGGAGTATCTTTGTGGCGTTCTCTGTATTTCCTGAATCTGAATGTTGGCCTGCCTTGCTAGATTGGGGAAGTTCTCCTGGATAATATCTTGCAGAGTGTTTTCCAACTTGGTTCCATTCTCCCCGTCATTTTCAGGTACACCAATCAGACGTAGGTTTGGTCGTTTCATGTAGTCCCAAATTTCTTGGAGGCTTTGTTCATTTCTTTTTATTCTTTTTTCTCTAGACTTCCCTTCTCGCTTCATTTCATTCATTTCATCTTCCATCAGGGATACCCTTTCTTCCAGTTGATCGCATCTGCTACTG
>NW_026653520.1:10754-11122 GCF_009828535.3 Hylobates moloch | reverse complement strand
CTCTCAACTCATCAAAGTCATCCTCCATCCAGCTTTGTTCCATTGCTGGTGAGGAACTGCGTTCCTTTGGAGGAGGAGAGGTGCTCTGCTTTTTAGAGTTTCCAGTTTTTCTGCTCTGTTTTTTCCCCATCTTTGTGGTTTTATCTACTTTTGGTCTTTGATGATGGTGATGTACAGATGGGTTTTTGGTGTGGATGTCCTTTCTGTTTGTTAGTTTTCCTTCTACCAGACAGGACCCTCAGCTGCAGGTCTGTTGGAGTTTACTAGAGGTCCACTCCAGACCCTGTTTGGCTGGGTGTCAGCAGCGGTGGCTGCAGAACTATGGATTTTCGTGAGACCACCAATTCAGCTGTCTGATAGTTCCTCTG
>NW_026653520.1:9558-10654 GCF_009828535.3 Hylobates moloch | reverse complement strand
TTTGTTTGTCTGTGCCCTGCCCCCAGAGGTGGAGCCTACAGAGGCAGACAGGCCTCCTTGAGCTGTGGTGGGCTCCACCCAGTTCGAGCTTCCTGGCTGCTTTGTTTACCTAAGCAAGCCTGGGTAATGGCGGGCGCCCCTCCCCCAGCCTCGCTGCCGCCTTGCAGCTTGATCTCAGACTGCTGTGCTAGCAATCAGCGAGACTCTGTGGGCATAGGACCCTCCGAGCCAGGTGCGGGACACAATCTCCTAGTGTGCCGTTTTCCAGGCCCGTTTGGAAAGCGCAGTATGAGGGTGGGACTGACCCGATTTTCCAGGTGCCGTCTGTTACCCCTTTCTTTGACTAGGAAAGGGAACTCCCTGACCCCTTGCGCTTCCCGAGTGAGGCAGTGCCTCGCCCTGCTTCGGCTCGCGCACAGTGCGCTTCACTGCCTGTCCTGCACCCACTGTTAGGCACTCCCTAGTGAGATGAAACCGGTACCTCAAGCAGAAATGCAGAAATCACCAGTCTTCTGTGTCGGGCTGGGAGCTGGAGACCGGAGCTGTTCCTATTCGGCCATCTTGGCTCCCCGGGTCCTTTCTACGTATTATTTTGTACCCATTAACTATCCTCACTTCAGCCCGTCCCCTCACTACCCTTCCCAGCCTTTGGTAACCTTCCTTCTACTCTCTATCTTCATAAGTTCAATTGTTTTAATTTTTACCTCCCACAAATAAATGTGAACATGTGAAGTTTGATTTGCTGTGCCTGGTTTATTTCACTTAACCTAACGACTCACAGTTCCATCCATGTAGTTTCAAATAACTGGATCTCATTCTTTTTATGGCTGAATAGTATTCCATTGTGTATATGTACCACATTTTCTTTATCGATTCTTCTGTTGATGGATTAAAAAATTGGAAGCACTTAAGTTGCTTCTAAATCTTGCCTATTGTGAATAGTGCTACAATAAACATAGAAGTGCAGATATCCCTTCAATATACTGATTTCTTTTATTTTGAGTATATACCTAGCAGTGTGATTGCTGGATTATAAGGTAGCTCTATTTTTAGTTTTTGTGAAAACTTCTATATTGTTCTCCGTGGGGGTTGTACT
>NW_026653520.1:1098-9548 GCF_009828535.3 Hylobates moloch | reverse complement strand
TTTTGTTTGTCTGTGCCCTGCCCCCAGAGGTGGAGCCTACAGAGGCAGACAGGCCTCCTTGAGCTGTGGTGGGCTCCACCCAGTTCGAGCTTCCTGGCTGCTTTGTTTACCTAAGCAAGCCTGGGTAATGGCGGGCGCCCCTCCCCCAGCCTCGCTGCCGCCTTGCAGCTTGATCTCAGACTGCTGTGCTAGCAATCAGCGAGACTCTGTGGGCATAGGACCCTCCGAGCCAGGTGCGGGACACAATCTCCTAGTGTGCCGTTTTCCAGGCCCGTTTGGAAAGCGCAGTATGAGGGTGGGACTGACCCGATTTTCCAGGTGCCGTCTGTTACCCCTTTCTTTGACTAGGAAAGGGAACTCCCTGACCCCTTGCGCTTCCCGAGTGAGGCAGTGCCTCGCCCTGCTTCGGCTCGCGCACAGTGCGCTTCACTGACTGTCCTGCACCCACTGTTAGGCACTCCCTAGTGAGATGAAACCGGTACCTCAAGCAGAAATGCAGAAATCACCAGTCTTCTGTGTCGGGCTGGGAGCTGGAGACCGGAGCTGTTCCTATTCGGCCATCTTGGCTCCCCGGGTCCTTTCTACGTATTATTTTGTACCCATTAACTATCCTCACTTCAGCCCGTCCCCTCACTACCCTTCCCAGCCTTTGGTAACCTTCCTTCTACTCTCTATCTTCATAAGTTCAATTGTTTTAATTTTTACCTCCCACAAATAAATGTGAACATGTGAAGTTTGATTTGCTGTGCCTGGTTTATTTCACTTAACCTAACGACTCACAGTTCCATCCATGTAGTTTCAAATAACTGGATCTCATTCTTTTTATGGCTGAATAGTATTCCATTGTGTATATGTACCACATTTTCTTTATCGATTCTTCTGTTGATGGATTAAAAAATTGGAAGCACTTAAGTTGCTTCTAAATCTTGCCTATTGTGAATAGTGCTACAATAAACATAGAAGTGCAGATATCCCTTCAATATACTGATTTCTTTTATTTTGAGTATATACCTAGCAGTGTGATTGCTGGATTATAAGGTAGCTCTATTTTTAGTTTTTGTGAAAACTTCTATATTGTTCTCCGTGGGGGTTGTACTAATTAACATTCCCACCAACAGTGTGTGAGGGTATCTTGTTCTCCACATCCTCACGAGTATTTATTATCGCCTATCTTTTGGATAAAAGCTATTTTTACTGGGGTGAGATGATACCTAATTGTTCATTTTATTTTTCAGTTGGTTACTTTTTCATTCATTCAGTAGTCCACATGTATTGACTGAACACCTATCATAGTCCAGGCCATGTTCTATGTGCTCATTATGGATTAGAAAATAACATCCTTAATTCTTTATTCTTCACTTCTAGTGTGAAGAGTCTGACAGTGTAAACACACAACAATAATTTTACCTGATTATAAGTTCAGTACAGTGAATTGACAGAATATGATGTGGTACAAATGACTTGGTTATCAGTTAAGACTGGTGAGCAAAGAATTTCACTTTGAAGAAGAAACCTTGAAGCTGAGACCTTGAGTGAGATGATCCGACTGTTTCTTAATTCATATTTCCTAGTTTTTACTGCATATATTATAGAAATGTCTTATTTTTTATATTTGGAGGATGTAAGTCAACTTCTGAAGTTCTTTACGATACGGTTTCCATTACTAGTGTATGAATTCTTCTATTTCTTTTAGCTTATTGGTTCTTCTGGGTTTTTATCATTTAATAACGTTAAATTTGATCATTAAATTCATAATATTAATTTCCTTTGTATTCTTTGGAATTTTAATTTGCAAGCTTAATCTGAGTATTGACTGCTCATTTGCTTGCTTTTGTTTTTGTCTGTGTATTTGTTTTTCTTTCTCTTCACACATGACTACTTATATCTAGCAATTTTATAGTTATTCTACTCACCTTTTAAATTCCCCATTAACAACCATGTTCTGAGATCTCCTCCTGTGAAGCTATCTAAAGCTAATGTGTAACTTTACCCTATTCCCAGTTGCAGAGCTACCTCAACCTTTTTTGTGCCATTACTTAAGGAAGTGGTCATAGATTTTTTTCAACCTGGGATCATAGGTTAGGGTTGTACCTGAGCCTCCACTTCCAAGGTGTAATTCTTGCCTTGAGGATACCCTATCCACCCACCACTGCATGTGTTCTATTCAAAGGCTCAGCCACAGGTCTAACTTCTTTTGAGTCTGGAAACTCAAAAACCCTTTTATTGGCTTCATGTAACTAAGAGATGGACAGCTGGCACTGGCTTCAAGACAACTAAATAAGGACTGAAATTCAGCATGTAACTCCTGACCTACTGTCCAGTCAAATTTTCCTTGTTCTTAAAGTCATTCCTTCCCCACCCCTTGCCCTAAATTCTGGGCACAAAATGTTGAATATCATCTCTGGCTCATCACCAACATTAGGATATAGAGCAGGAAGTAGCTGACTTATGAGTAATTGTTCATCCACCCACCCAACATCCATAATGTGGTAACTGTTCATGCCTCTTTTGCCTCCTCTACTTGATCTCAGTTGTCTATACCAAGAGAGGATATAGGGGCTGGCTAAAGCTGTACTACTGTAAAATTCATGTATCTCTTCCGGATATCCTTAAATTCCCCAAATAAGCCTTGCATTCTGTGTGACTGTGTGTTTTCTAACTAAGTACAATCTACCATGAAATGTCCATGGCTCTCTATAAGTAGGAAAAAAAGAAGGATGTTTTCATTTTTCTAAAGTTTTAGTGACTGAGAAGTGCTATTAATCACAGTTTCTCTGCCACTGCCCTAAGATATTATCTTGAGGGCAGATTCAGGGGTGTATCCATTTGGTAAGGAATTAAGTTCCCTTTTACTTGGCAGTTTGTACTTAGAGACGTGCATAGGCATGTTACAACCTGGCTTCCCACACGTTTGTGAAGTGGTTGTCAGGACTTCTTCTCCAGCCAAAACCCATGCCAAATGGTATCTGAGTCTAAATTTCCTGGGCGAGTCTCCTCTGTTACAGAATCTCTGTCATCTGTGTGAATGCAGATGACTTTTTCTCCAGCTCTCTGAAGTGTTTTTAAGAGGTGTATCCAGTATGCATTCTGATTTTCAGCAAGAAGGAAAGCCTCTTCTAAAGCTTGCAAAGATTCAGCCAAAGTCACTTGTATGCTTTCAGATTCCAAACACCTTTGGCCATTACGTCAAATTCTACAGTTTCTTGGCCTCAGATGACTACAGCACCTTTCGTGTCTATTCTGAACAAGATTCAAAAGTCTTTTCTCCCTAATAGAATTTCCAGTGCTAGAAATATCCTTGAGTTTTGGTAGGTTATCATTCCTATAGCAAGCAAAATATTCTGTCCAAGTAAGATAGTCTATGTCTTAAGCAGGATATCTAGGCAAGGGTGAATTAGGGCTCTTTAATATCCTAGAAATGCTAGCATCTGTTGTTATATGCCACTTTCTCTGAGAAAAGAATTTCCTGTTTTGTTTTATTTCTGGTTTTAATTTAAATAAATTAAAAATCTAATATAAGGCCACAAACATGAAAATTTATGAACTTTCTCTTTATACATATTCTGTGAATCACAGAGAAGTTAATCTCATCATCAAAATGTAGTACAAGTGCATTCATTCTCTTCTACTGAGAATCCCTTCTATAGATCATCATGCCAAGGGGGTAAAACATATACTGCAGCACACTGTCCAACTTAATAATGCAATGTCCTCATCTCATAGCTTTGGTATGTTTATATATCTTAAAATAACAGAAAAGTTGCAAATATACTACAAATAACTTTTATTTTTTACTGGAAACATTTGAGAGTAAATTGATTACCTTTTTTGCAATCCCTCCTGAATAATTTGGTGTATATTGCCTTTAGTCAAGGATATTCTCCTACATAATTGCAATATAGCCACAAAATTAGAAAATTAACCCTGATATATTATGACCATATAATCACACATAGGAGTGTGTACAGATTTAGAAACAGCCAGATCAAATCTTGAATGCTTTGTTGCTTAGAAATATCTTCTGCCAGATACCCTAAATCATCTTTCTCAAGTTCAAAGTTCCACAGATCTCTAGGGCAGGGGCAAAATGTCTCAGGTCTATTTGTAAAACCATAGCAAGAGAGACCCTTCCTCCAGTTCCCAATAAGATCCTCATCTCCATCTGAGACCACCTTAGCCTGGACTTTATCATCCACATTAGTGCCATCATTTTGGTCAAATCCATTTAACAAGTCTCTAAGAAGTTTCAAGCTTTCCCACATTTTCCAGCCTTCTTCTGAGCTCTCCAAACTTTTCCAACCTCTGCCTGTTACCCAGTTTCAAACTCACTTCCACATTTTCAGGTATGTTTATAGTAGTGCCCCATGCTCAGTACCAATTTTCTGTATTAGTTTGTTTTCACATTGCTAGGAGGAGCTACCTGAAATGGGGTAATTTATAAACCAAAGAGGTTTAATTGACTCATAGGTCCACATGGCTGGGGAGACCTCAGGAAACTTATGATTATAGCAGAAAGTGAAGGGGAAGCAAAGCACGTCTTACATGGCAGCAGGGGAGAGTGAGAGTGGGGATGTATCACACACTTTATCAGATCTCGTGAGTACTCATTATAACAAGAATAGTAAAGGGGAAGTCCACCCCCGTGATTCAGTCATCTCCCTCTAGGCCCCTCCCCTGACATGTGGAGATTACAACTCAGGATGAGATTTTGGTGGAGATACAGAGTGAAACCATATTAGGGTTTCTTTTCTTTTTTCTTTTCCATATTTGTTAAAGCCTTCTTTTGTCCCCGCTAGCTTTAATATATTTACATGTGTGATCAATACCTTCACACAGACACAATCTCCCTTTACTGCCACCTTAATTTCCATATCAGCCTAGATTTCTTTCTCACCTATTTTGGGCTCCAAAATCCTGTCACCTTTTTGTATAAGTGTACTTTTTACCTCATTTTTGCTCCTACATATTAAGTCAGACTGTTGCTGATGCCACCACCCTGTATGGAAACCTTGCTCACCCTGCTCAGTTATCTACACCTCACACTGATATGCCTTTCATGTGGAAGCCCTCTTCATTCTGCTTGTCTCTCATACCACATGTCAGATTGCCCCTCCACACACCCTATGCATGGATTCTTTCCTTACCCCACTCAGACCCTGACCTTTTAATTCAGAACACTCCCCTTTCTCAGGTATATCCTTTTCATCCTACTTGCTGACTGACGCTCATGTCTAGGCCAGTCTACTTCATCTGCTTATTGATAAAATATAATACTCTTGTGTATGTGTGTGGTTGAACTCATATACTTGTGATTGGTGCTGCTAATGACCATTTCACAGCCAACCTAAGAGTACGTGGATGTGTAGGAGTCTTTGGATGTACCATATGTGTTTAAGAGGTTAGCTATGCTATGGTTCCTTTCTTGACCCTGGATAAAGCTCTAAACTAGATAAGAAAAAAATGACATCTGGATTAATGTCCTACTAATGCATACCAACATGCAGCACTAACAATATGAAAATAGTTGAAATGAGCTTCCAGAAACCTTAGTGTTGAATTTGAAGCTTACTTGTTCCAGATTGAAATCTGACATCTAGAAAAGACTTATGAGAATATTCCAAAAATAAAAGGATTTAAAGCACAATTAAAATAAAGAGGTAAGCTTAAATATTGAAAGGACTAATTTCATCTTATTTTCCTCACATTATTACATAATCTTCTAAAATTATTCCTATTTTATTTAAGTGAAATGCTTTTACAGAATAATTGAAATCATTCTTTTTTTTTTTTTTTTTTTTTGAGACAGAGTCTCGCTCTTTCACCCAGGCTGGAGTGCAGTGGCGTGATCTCGGCTCACTGCAGGCTCTGCCGCCCGGGGTTCACGCCATTCTCCTGCCTCAGCCTCCCGCGTAGCTGGGACTACAGGCGTCTGCCACCTCGCCCAGCTAATTTTTTTTTTTGTATTATTAATAGAGACAGGGTTTCACCGTGTTAGCCAGGATGGTCTCGATCTCCTGACCTCGTGATCCACCCACGTCGGCCTCCCAAAGTGCTGGGATTACAGGCGTGAGCCACTGCACCTGGCCTGAAATCATTCATAAAGTCCCTAAGATGGATATAGGTAGCCCAACAAGAATTAGGCAGAGGTAGAGTATTGGAAATACAATGTGGTTTAGGAAAGACAAAATACACATTTGGTGTATTCTTCAGGGACGAAGGCAGTTTAAACCATTTACAGATTCAGTTGTTTGTGTTTGCAGTACCTGTATTGTTTAAAACAGTGGTTGGTAAACATTTTCTGTAGAGTTAGGTAGTAATATTTGCTTCATGGGAAATATATAGTCGCTGTTGTATATCCTTGGGTGGCGGGGTGTTTTAACAACCCTTTAAAACTTAAAAAATAATTATTAGATCATGGACTGTATAAAAATATGCTGAGGGTGAATTGACCAGCTGGCTATAGTTGGTTTTCCCTTGGTTTAAAAAAAAATGTCCAATGGTTCTCAAAGTGTGATTCCTAGAGTAGTAGCTTTAGTGTCCCTTGAGAACATGACAGAAATGCAAATTATTACCCCAGACTTACTGTATCAAATTCTGGCAATCCATCGTTTAACAAACTTCAGTTGATAATGATGCCTCCTCAATTTGCAAGACACTGATTTAGATTCAAACAAGAGCCTTTTAACCAGATGTTATGTTAGACGCTATCAATCTAAAGATGAACAAAATCCACCTTCATCTGCAAATACCTTATAATTTATTAACAAGTAATTTATTGCCTAAGGAGTGCTGCAGATTTAAGATTCACACTGAGACTTTTCCCACAATTCTAGTGCTCAGTCTGTGTTACCATGGTGCCTGTTTGAGGGGAAGGATTTCCTTAAGGATAACTATTTATCTGATTATAATCCTTTGCCTAATTCGGTTGTATGAATCTCTTTCCTTTTTCCTATGTCTTCCCTCTCTTTCATTTTTCAGGGTTTGGGCCATTTGACACTTGTCTACCTTCAGAGTCCCCCAGTCTCCACAACCCCTTATCACAACCTAGGTATTACTTTTGATTGATAATAACTCTTTCCACCAATTGCCAATCAGAAAGACTTTAAAACTACGTGTGACCTGGAAGTACCCCTCAGAGTTGCCCTGACCTCCCAGATAAAACCAATGTAAATCTTACAAGTATTAGTTGATGTATTACATCTTCCTAAAATGCATAAATGCAAGCTGTACCCCAACCACCTTGGGCACATTTCGTTATGGCCTCTTGCTGGTGTATCACAGGCACGTCCTTAACGTAGGCAAAATAAACTTTCCAAAATGATTGAGATCTGTCTCAGATATTTTGAGGTTCACAAATTGGTAACCATGAAGAGATTCTTAATGTTGGTGCCCCTGAGCTTTGACAAGTCTCCTATAGGTGCTTAGTGCCAGCTTGAGATAATCTTATGGCTCAAAGCAATAGGGTAATTTGCTGAAGCCTAAGAGCTCACCCTTTAATAAAATCCCTGATCTTCCAAAATTCGGTTGAGTCCTAACATTTATTTTGCTCTACAACAACTTTTCTGGAGTTTTACCTGCTTCCAACAAGTAAGGCAAGATTTCCTGCTTCCATTGACAGTGGAGTACAGGCAGTGCCTTTCTGGAGTCTGAGCTTGCTTCCAAGAGGGAAAGTGAGTTTGAGTTTTTGCCTAGTTCTAGGATGGTAGAGAGCAGTCTTCAGCCTGAAACCCATACCTAGGTAAGTAACTGAATTGGGGTTCGTCTGGGCTGAAGTTAAGATTAACAACCAGCTGGTCTTTATTCCTTCTTACCACTAGAACCTTCTGTAATCATCCTGTTGGGATTTTTTGTTATTCTGGTATTTCTCCCATTAGATCTTACTAAGTCTCATTTGGTCAAATCTAAATGAGAATTCCAAATTATGGAAAACAAGACCTCTGAATTGGCTAAAATTCCTCACGGCTACAAAAGAAAAGAAAACACATAAAACTATGTGCTTGGTTTCTGTTTGCTTCCTGTCTTAAAAAAATATTCTTTCACTTACTTTTCTTCCACTCTATTCCTCCCTCCTCCTTTTCCATCTTCAGTGTCAAGATAAAAAAAATCTAAGAAGGCTTGTAATGACTCAAAACCCTTGAAGGACTCATAACAAAGGTGCTACTCAACCCTTTTTGGGATGTTCTATTTTCTTTGTGAAGTTTAAAGAGTCATGGGCAGATTCTTAAGTCTAAAGCTCTGATTTCCTGTATTGCATTACCTTACATCTTTGGCTTTGGGGAATCCCAGAGATTACCTTGTACTGTTAGAGGATTTGACCTTGGCATGTGTAATGGTGGACTCCTAAGAGCTACAAAGTTAGTGTGGCTGAGAACAGTTTACAGGAAAGGGTCTTAGCTGTTTTTTCTTTCTTTCTTTCTTTCTTTCTTTCTTTCTTTCTTTCTTTCTTTCTT
>NW_026653520.1:0-1088 GCF_009828535.3 Hylobates moloch | reverse complement strand
TTTCTTTCTTTCTTTCTTTCTTTCTTTCTTTCTTTCTTTCTTTCTAGGAAGTTGTTGTTTGGTATCCTAATTGTAGTTTGGAGGTACATTCTAATTAGTCTTCTCCATTTACTTTCCTCAAAAAAATAATTTCAATTGGTTTGTCTGTGCATTGGGAACTGAACTGTTGTTTTGTAGATAAATGAGAGAGACTGACTTTGCTCTGCTCTGAAGAGAAATGGTATTTTTCTCATCCCAACCAAAAGATGCCCCTGGGTTACTGGGGGCAGGGCGGGGGGGACGCTGAGTAGAAGTGTCTGAGGGGTTGACACCCCACAATGTGCAAAAACCCTACAGGGAACCTCCAAAAAATTAGCTTAAAAAGGCTCATCCAGGAAATGCATATAAGAGCTGGTTACTCTACATTTGAGACCTCTCAGAAGTGCTAAACCTTCAAAGAGAAAATCTAAGACATGTAAGAGGGTGGAAATGACTCAGTGGTGACATACTGTGGCGTCCCATTCACAATCAGCACATTTTTATCCACTACACTACACCCTAGGCTGCAGCTCATTTTCTCCTTTTAAGAAAAACCGTGGGAAACAAATGGTCTAAGAATGAGAAAACAGAAAGAGAATGACTTCCTTTCAGGCCCCCCATTTTGTTTAATGGCGCCTCTACTTAACAAATAGTTGTGAAAATGGAAGGGCATGCCAGGTTTTCTAATACTTCCAGTGGTTACACATTAGGTCTGTTTTTGTGAACACTTAAAACTGATGAGTAAATTATATCAAGGAAAACTTAGATATCAGTTGTCAACCTGCAACCATAAAGTTCCCAAGTTATCTATATATCACTCTGGTGTTTTCTTTTCTGCCTGCTGTAAGTCTGCTGTTACGTTTTACTGAGATAAAATCCACTGTTTGTATCCAACCATTTGTTATTGTTATTATTTTTGCAAACGGTGAGTTTGTAATACTATCTCATTGCTAGAGTTCTGAGTAAAAGCTGTGGAATCTTTGTATTAGTATGTGTTCATTTATGTGTACATACACATATTTCGTTATGTGTTTTTGGCCACAAGGTACCAAATTGGCTTAAAGAGTACT
>NW_026653519.1:711-12477 GCF_009828535.3 Hylobates moloch | reverse complement strand
TTCCCTTTTCATGCCCAGAAATAATGGTTGGCTGCACCCAGGGAAGACTGTAGGGAGGGGAGGACAGGTTGAGTTGGGACACCTTGGCTGTGAGGGTGATTATGAAAATACCAACCCCAGAAGGAAAGGCAAAAGTCAGGTTAAGAAAGCAAGTGAGATGGCTGAGAATCACAATAGAATGAGTTTTAAGTCAAACAGAAAAAATAAGAATGTAAATAACAGACAGGTAGCAAGGTCAGGTGATTTGGAAGATGGGACAATATGACAAGGAACAAGGTGTGCTGCAGATTGAGGTGATCAATTCAGGAACTAAATCCATAAGTGCTGAGAGGCAGCTAGACAGTTGATCTAAAAATTCTTTAACACAATGAGGGCTAAAGAAAAACCCTGTGGTCCAACAGACTACAGGCAGGGACTTGGCATCAAGACTAAAATATCAAGGACTTCAGCTAGATGGGCTGTCCAGAGTCCATAAAAGTAGAAACTGAGAGATCTACAGATGCTGTGGCAACACAGTGGTGCAAGCCAGGCAATGTCAATGGCAGAGCAGCCCTAGAAGCTGAAGAGTGGAAGAGATTCATGCAAAAACAAGGCAAAGAGCACTTATCATGTGGTGAGTACAATAGACAGGTTACAAGGAGATATCAGGGTTGATTCCTGTCCTCAGGAATGTTACAATCTGGTAGAGATACCACCAGCAACCACTCCTTCCCCAACCCACCCAACCAAACCAATGAGACATCTTGCAACACTCTGTAATATATTACTACATTGATTTCGCTTTATGACAGGTGGGCTTCAGGCCCAGGTCAGCCTGACATGGAGGCTGGTATGTGGCAAGGCCTGCCACAGTTCTGAGAGAAGTGATTGCTGAGAGATTAGAACATAGGCTGGGATATTTTCTTGGCGTCCTTTCTAGTTAATCTCCCAGGCTTTACTCAGCAGCACAGTAATTCTTGAACCCTCTCCTTAGCCACAGCAAGCACTAGACCCAAGATAAATTTACAGGACAGGTTTTTGGTGTGGTTTTATTGATAGAAGAAACAGGGTTTAATTTGCTAGGAAAGTATGAGTTTTACTTTCTGAAGGAATCTTCGTTAAAAATAAGGATACATATACTTTGAAGAGTCCTTCCTGGCACTGATGTGAAAGCAACTGACTTTGAAGCAGCCTCTCTACTGTGGTTCTAAGTCTTTGTGAGTCACTTGGAAACACAAGTCTGGTAGGCAGGAGGTCTGTGTTATTCATATTTTTTCCCAAGTCTGACTTTAGGCACATCATCCCACCTCTTTGTGCTTGAGCTCTATTGTAGTTTGAATGTTTCCTTCAAAGTGCATGTATTGAAGTTTAATCCCCAATGCAACAGTATTGGGAGGTGGGGCCCAGTAATAGGTGATTAAGTCATGAGGGATCTGTCCTCATGCATAGACACATGTTATTATGGTGGAGTGGATTAGTTATCTTGAGAATGAGCTTGTTCTAAAAGTGAGTTCTGTCCTCTCTTGCTCTGTTTCTCTTTCTCCTACTTTCTTTTTCATATATTTTCTACCATGGAATGATGCAGGAAGAAGGCCCTCACCAGATGCCAGACCCTCAGCCTTGGACTTCTCAACCCCCAGAACTCTAAGAAGTAAATTTCTTTTTCTTTATTTTTTTTTAAATAAATTGCTCAGTCTGTGGTATTTTGTTATAGCAACACAAGATGGACTAAGACAAGCTCCTTGTTCATAGCCATATCCTGGGATCAAACATATGGATACAGTTTTGAGTTGGTAAATTTTTGACTGAATAGTCAGGTCTCACCGTGGGCCCTTTAAGTCTAAACCTAAAGTCACTCTCCTATCTCCATTTCAGTGTTCCCAACTTGTTAATTCATATTCTCTTTCTCCCTCTCCCTCTCTCTCTCTGTTTCTAAAGAAATGCAGACATATTCTTGAAATCATCAGAAATTTTTATGAGAAGCAGTCTAACATTTTTTGAAAAGATACGAGAATTAGGAAAAATGTACTTTCTTAAAACTCAAAAATTTGACTTTTGGTAGAATAAACACAAATATTATCACTGATATTGAATGAGTGCTCATGTTGACCCTTATAAAATGGAGCATGTCATGCTTCCAGTACGTGCAGAGGTTACCTGTAGGGTGTAACATCAAGGATGAGTGATGGGAAAACTCAGGCTCTGTGGGATATCTCTTTCTGTGAATCTTGACTGTACCTAGGAGATCCTGTTCCCAGTAAGAAACACACATTGAAGATAGAACCTTGTGCTTAAGGAGTGGGTGGGAGAGATCAAAGAGAGGGGCATGAAGTGAAAGTAAGTGAGCTCTAAAGTGAAATCATATTTTGCTTAGGGCAAAGATGGCATTGGTTGCTTTAGTCATGAAGCAATCTGGATTAATTATTCAAACTTAAGAAGAAAAACTGCATTGTTTTGTATTAACCATAACCCATTTGAGTTTTGTTTGTTTGGTATTTGGCTACGCACAGATTTAGCCTAAGACAAAACCTGGAGTAAATAAAAAAGGCCCATGAAACATGTACACTACCCTGTTTATCCTGTTGAGCTCTTAGTTGTTTCAGAGGACATATGTGCAATAAGTCAGACTCTCCTTGGAAGAGCTAATATTGTATCCATGCTGTGAGTTCAGAGCACAGCAATTTGTTATTGATGCCTAAACATTAAAAATGTACAGCCAGCCTCCTAATTTGCTGCTAAAATCAATTCCTTTTCTCTTCTTATTAGCATTTTTTTGTTTAAGACAATAAAAGTATTTCCATTTTTACATAAAAATAGGGACAAAGATCACATGTTAAATATACTGGTGAGTTTGAAAATCTGAGGGATGCGTATTTAAAAAGACAGTATCATATCTTTGGTAATAAATAATGACAACTATTTGTTGTATCCCACTTTCCCTACAGTCTTAGCACTGTGAGTACCCGTTCCAGCATATTAAAAAGTGGAAATTCTAGATTTTCCTAAGCATCAACAATATAAAATTACTTGTGAAGATATCAGAGAAGTGTCAGAAGAGACGCAGGGAGAAAGAAAGTGCAAGGAAACACAAGGTCTCTTTCTAGGAAGATTTTCCAGGGAAGGCTTTCTATGGAGACTGATTCAGCTAGTTCAGCCTTTTTGTTAAGGTGCATGTCTTTTTCTCTCACCTCCATATCCAACTCACAAGCAAACACTGTAGGTTCTACTTTTAGAGTGGATCTCAAACTTGACAGCATCTCACTGTTTTCTCAGCTCCATCACATATCACAGAGCAATTGGAGTAGCCTCTATGGTCTTCCTATTTCCACAGTGGCCCTCTGCATCTATCTCTTCCACATATAACCACCAAGTCCTGAGTTGAAAATCAGATCATGTCAGTTCCCTGATCAAAGCTTCCCAATATCTCCTAATCACTGGGTTGTTGTTGGTGTGGGATGTTTTTGTGTTTATTTGTTTTGTTTTTGTTTTTGACCATATTTTGAGAAATGTTCTCACTGTGTTACCCAGGCTGGAGTACAGTGATGCCATCGTGGCTCACTACAGCCTCAACCTCTCAGGCTCAAGTGATCCTTCAACCTCAGCTCTTCAAGTAGCTGGGACTACAGGGGTGTGCTGTCATACCTGGCTAATTTTTTGTGTGTGTGTGGAAATAGGATTTCATTATGTTGCCCAGGCTAGTCTTAAACTCCTGGATTCAAATGATCCTCCTGCCTTGACCTCCTAAAATGCTGGGATTGCAGGCTTGCGCCACCATTCTTGGCCTCCCAGTGACACTTAGGTAAAAGTCAACTTCCTATGGGCCATGTGACCTTTGCTGGGTAGACATCTAAGATGTACTCCAATGATCCCTGGCTGCTCTTACTCATGTTCCTGTGTGTGTCCCTCCTGCAGTGTGTGGGTTAGACCTCCTCATGTGCTCTAACAAGTAGAATAAGGAAGAAATGATGGCACTTCACTTCTGTGATTAGGATACAAAAGACCACAACTTCCCTCTTGCTAGAGGCCTCTGTACTTCTCCGTTTGCTCACTTTTATGAAGTAAGCTGCCATCTTGGAGAGGCCCACAAGACAAGAAACCGAGGGTTGCTTCTGGCCAGCAAAGAACTGAAACTTTCAGTCTAACAACCCCCAAGAATTTGAATCTTGGTAACAAATTGAAAGTGGATCCTCTGGATCCACTGAGTTGAGTCTTCGGATGATAACGACCCTGGCCATTACCTTGATTGCAGGGATAGAAGGAGGAGGTGAGGGCAAAAAACTGAGAACAGAGGAGGCAGCAGATCCAGTAAGCAGGATCCAGCCCAACTGCACCAGATTTCTGAGCTACGGCAACTGTGAGATACTTAATGCTGTTTCAAGCCACGTGTGGGGAGTTCGTTATGCAGCAATAGATACCTAGTCTATGGCCTTATAGGAACTGGCCCTTGGGTACTTCTCAAACCTCACCTCCCTTCACTTCCCACTTTCTACTTTTCTCCAGCATCTCTGCTCTTATTTCTCCTTCTTGGACATACCAGGCTCATTCCGACTCCATGGACTTTTGCTTGCTGTTTGGAATCTGCTTGGGATGCTCTTACCTGAGACCTTTGCATGGCTGATTCTTTCACACACCCAGGCCTTCTTTCAATTCTCACTTTTGCAGAGAATCTTTCTTTGGCCTCCCTCCATGGAGAAGCTACAACTACTGCTTCCAACTACTTCTTTTTTGCACTTATCCTTTTCTCTGTCTCATCCTGCATTATTTTCCTTCCTACCCTTTTGCCTTTCTTGTTTGTATTTTATTGCTTGTTCCTGTATTCAGTTTTATGCTCCATGAGGGTTGGGGTTTCATCTGTTCTCAGTTTCTAGAATACATAGGCATTAACTACATATTGATTGAACGAATGGGTACACTTTACCGCAATAGGCTGGCACTACCTCATTTGCAAGATAATGATGTTGGAACAAATGTCATTAAATTTGCCTCTATAGCTAAACTTACTGTTCTACGACTAATATGGCAAAGCGATTAAAGACAGAAAATCAATATTATAACAGAATAAAAATCAAGTAAGGGGACGTCTGGAGTGGAAAACATGGAGTGTGTGAGACGCTGTGGATGGAGAGGAGCTGGGATTTCTCTCATTTGATAAGAGCTGTCTGGTCTAGGGTTGTCACATAGAACTCTGTGTTGATGGGAATGTTCTAAGCTGCAGTGCCCAACACAGGAGCCATAAGCCATCTGTGGTTACTGAGCCCTTAAAATGTGGCTAGTGTGACTGGATAAACAAATTTCAAATTTTATTTTTATTTTATTATAGAGACAGGGTCTCGCTCTGTCATCGAGCCCGGAGTGCAGTGGTACAATCCTAGCTCACTGAAGCCTCAAACTTCTCAGCTCAAGCCATCCTCCCACCTTAGCCTCCTGAGTAGCTGGTACAGGTTCATGCTCCTATGCCCAGCTAACTTTTTATTTTTTGTAGTGACGGGGTCTTGCTATGCTGCCTGGGCTAGGCTTGAATTCCTCGCCTCATATAATCTACCCACCTTGGCCTCCCCAAGTGCTGGGGTGATGGTTACAGGCATGAGCTACTGCTCTCTGTCTCAAATTTTATTAATTTAAATTTAAAGAGCCATTTTAGATTCTAAAGGTTGTAATTTCTTGTTGGCACTATGATTGTACTTTCAGTCTCATCCTCCATGAAAGGTCAAGGCATGTTAGGCTGGCACAGTCATGCAGGTAGTTTTACTTCAGAGACAGAAACAGCTGATGGACAGGAGAGGGGACATTCTCTATGTACTCACCATAGATTTGTGACTAAAATGCAAATCAGAAAAAAAGATTTTTGCATAGAACCAACAATATACTATGGAATACACTGCTTAGTACTAATTAAGTGCCTTGCTGTAATAATGACAGTTTTGTATGTGTTTGATTTTTTTTCCTCTTCCCCCTCATTTTTTTTCCTGCTTTTCGTTTCCATCTAGGTGGTTTTGAAAGTAAACAGAAAAGACAAAAATAAACAAAATGCCAGTGCTCAGTAAGTTTGCCACTTTTAGTATAAGTGTTGATTACCACCTAAAGATACCTCCGTTCATGATTATGAATGTAAAATAAGCCAATTGGTTGCCATTTTCTTTGGGTCTATGATGAATCTCTCCTCATCTGGAATTTAAGCATCTGAGCTTCCAAATTTCTTCCCCACTCTTCTTAATTATTATCCCATTTGCTTCCACAGACAGATTCTGAACTATCTTTTAACATAGGCAAATGCAATGTAATATCAGCTGTCTCAGCTGCTATTTATAACAAAGGTAATTCCCCTCAGCCCAGGCCCTTGGCTGTAATACCTGGTATCAGAAAGAACCAAAATGCCTCTTTTTTTCTCTCTCTGATTTTTCATGTTAAATGACATGTTTATTTTCCTGGATAATAAAAATAATGACTCAAGAAAGTCCTACAAATGTTTCAGCTTTTCCTTAACACATGAATGCCTTGGCATCTGTGAAAGGTTATGAGTTGCATAGGATTTGAGGTAAGACCCAGGTTAAATTAGTGCTGTGCTAGGTATTTATATGTGACCTTGAGAAAGTTGCTAAACATCTCTGTTTTGCTTCCATTCTCTCACAGGCAAAACCAGGATGATAATAGGCATGTCTCAAGGTTGCTGTGTGGACCAGCTAAAGCCCTGTGTATGAAAGCACTTCACGTACAGAAGACGGTAATATGAGATTCAATTTTGTTTTTAAATGGGAGTTCTTTCTAGTTTTGGGACATGGCTTTGGACTCTGCCTTGGGATGTTAATCAGCCCTTCTCCATTAAAAAATTAACCCCATTAACCCCATCCATTAACCCCACCTTAACAATTGGGTTCACCTCAGATGTCACTTCTCAGAGAGGATTTCCTTGACCACTCTCTGTCTATATAAAATTATCTTACTTTAAGTATAGCTCTTATTAGTGTCTGGTGAAATGATCAGATCTCTTAATTTCTATGTATATTAGCTGCCCATTTCCCCGCACCTATGAGAATGTGAATTTTGTGAGGACAGGTACACTCACTACTTTATTTACTTCTATATCCCCAGTGCTGAGAACATTGTCTGAGCATAGTAAATGCTCCATAAATGATTGTTGATTGATGAACCCCCCCAGGGACACTCAAACCAGTCAGAACCCAGCCGCGTTTTTCCATAACAGGTCATATTTACTGAATTTATGAGCCTTCCTACTTATCAATTACAGCAGCATGGCTGCTATGGAAGCCATATTTCCTTCTAGAGCCATTAGGAATGGCTGTGGGAAATATAGATAGTTTGTCACCCTCAATCCAGGTTAAATATTTTGACAAAGAGTTCTGCAGCTCACCACAAGGTTGCTAAATTCCTCACTGGCAGTCCTCAGAGTTTGTTAAGATAGATCTAGGTGCATTTTTATTTCCAAAGAAGAAATTTAGATTTTTATTGGTGTCTATATGCTACACTTTTATAACACACCCCTCGGTGGTGTTATTTAGCTGCACAGTGTGTGCAACTCAGCAAAGAATGTCCTGGCTGGGGCACTAGCAAAGGACAAAAGCAACTCAGGGATCCCATGTCTCTAATGTGTCACTTTGGTAGATAGTGTCTACAGTTTGTTGCTTAAAATATTAAGTACATGAATAAAAAGATATTCAAATAACATTGTGACTTGATAGCGGAAGAATTACTAGAATGGTTCCCCTATTTGGGGCCAGGCTGCTGAGGTCACAACATTAACTGATGAATTCAAAGAGTTTCCTTGTGGCAGAAATATTTATTTTTCTTAGAAGACCTTGAAGCTGTCCAAATTCCTCCAAGTCACATGTCACATTAATTTTAGAGAAAACAATTCCCAAGGATTTCCTTGTACTCTAAAAATTTGTTTCTTTTTTTTTTTAATTATTTATTTATTTATTTATTTTTTATTATTATACTTTAGGTTTCAGGGTACATGTGCACAATGTGCAGGTTTGTTACATATGTATCCATGTGCCATGTTGGTTTGCTGCACCCATTAACTAGTCATTTAGCATTAGGTATATCTCTCCCACCCCCCCCAAAATCCCCGGAGTGATTTCCTTCTGTGAATTCCCACCTATGAGTGAGAACATGCAGTGTTTGGTTTTTTGTCCTTGTGATAGTTTACTGAGAATGATGATTTCCAGTTTCATCCATGTCCCTACAAAGGACATGAACTCATCATTTTTTATGGCTGCATAGTATTCCATGGTGTATATGTGCCACATTTTCCTAATCCAGTCTATGGTCGCTGGACATTTGGGTTGGTTCCAAGTCTTTGTTATTGTGAATAGTGTCACAATAAACATACGTGTGCATGTTTCTTTATAGCAGCATGATTTATAGTCCTTTGGGTATATACCCAGTAATGGGATGGCTGGGTCAAACGGTATTTCTAGTTCTAGATCCCTGAGGAATCACCACACTGACTTCCACAATGGTTGAACTAGTTTACAGTCCCACCAACAGTGTAAAAGTGTTCTATTTCTCCACATCCTCTCCAGCACCTGTTTCCTGACTTTTTAATGATGGCCATTCTAACTGGTGTGAGATGGTATCTCACTGTGGTTTTGATTTGCATTTCTCTGATGACCAGTGATGATGAGCATTTTTTCATGTGTCTTTTGGCTGCATAAATGTCTTCGTTTGAGAAGTGTCTGTTCATATCCTTCACCCACTTTTTGATGGGGTTGTTTGTTTTTTTCTTGTAAATTTGTTTGAGTTCATTGTAGATTCTGGATATTAGCCCTTTGTCAGATGAGTAGGTTGCAAAAATTTTCTCCCATTCTGTAGGTTGTCTGTTCACTCTGATGGTAGTTTCTTTTGCTATGCAGAAGCTCTTTAGTTTAATTAGATCCCATTTGTCAATTTTGGCTTTTGTTGCCATTGCTTTTTGTGTTTTAGACATGAAGTCCTTGCCCATGTCTATGTCCTGAACGGTATTGCCTAGGTTTTCTTCTAGGGTTTTTATGGTTTTAGGTCTAACAGGTAAGTCTTTAATCCACCTTGAATTAATTTTTGTATAAAGTGTAAGGAAGTGATCCAATTTCAGCTTTCTACATATGGCTAGCCAGTTTTCCCAGCACCATTTATTAAATAGGGAATCCTTTCCCCATTGCTTGTTTTTGTCAGTTTTGTCAAAGATCAGATAGTTGTAGATATGCGGCATTATTTCTGAGGACTCTGTTCTGTTCCATTGATCTATGTCTCTGTTGTGGTACCAGCACCATGCTGTTTTGGTTACTATAGCCTTGTAGTATAGTTTGAAGTCAGGTAGCATGATGCCTCCAGGTTTGTTCTTTTGGCTTAGGATTGACTTGGCGATGCAGGCTCTTTTTTGGTTCTATATGAACTTTAAAGTAGTTTTTTCCAATTCTATGAAGAAAGTCATTCGTAGCTTGATGGGGATGGCATTGAATCAAAATCTCCTTAAGCTGATTAGCGACTTCAGCAAAGTCTCAGGATACAAAATCAATGTACAAAAATCACAAGCATTCTTGTACACCAATCACAGACAGAGAGCCAAATCATGAGTGAACTCCCATTCACAATTGCTTCAAAGAGAATAAAATACCTAGGAATCCAACTTGCAAGGGGTGTGAAGGACCTCTTCAAGGAGAACTACAAACCACTGCTCAATGAAATAAAAGAGGATACAAACAAATGGAAGAACATTCCACGCTTATGGGTTGGAAGAATCAATATCGTGAAAATGGCCATACTGCCCAAGGTAATTTATAGATTCAATGTACTCTAAAAATTTGAAGGAAGAAGTCATAAAACTTCCTATACATAAATTAGCTGAGCATGTTAATTAAATTGCTTTGGAAGTTCATTTTTGGGGGCCCTCTGATGGCTAATTCATGAACCACCAGGTTAAATAAGAATCAGAAATGATTTTTCTGCCACACATCTGCAAGTGACCATGGCATCCTGCAGCAGGCACATCTATTTTTAATTATTTGTATTTAAGAAAGAATTAAAATATAGGAGTGGTATTTTAATGTATTTTTATGACCTGTTTATAACAATTTATATAAAAGTTGAACTTAAATTGTCTTGGTGAATGATGTCATTAGCTAATAAAAAACATCTTAGATGTATGGTGAAGACAGTCCCGAATGCAAAGTTCGACTAACTGGTTATGAATCAAAAACTTACCAATTATATATCATAAGATAAGTCATACTTTCTTTAAGTTTCAGCTTCTTTTTTTGTATATAGAAGGAATGGAGGGGAGGAGTGACACATAGTTTTTAATGTAGAGGATATTATCTGCTGTGTGGTGAGAAACTAACAGTGTGAGAAAGGCAAGTACATGTCAGACAAAGGCCTTGTGGCCATGCCTCCTCATGCTTAGTAGCACATCAGGCTGATGGGTGCCTCCTTTTGTATAGGTTGTCTTCAGATATTTGGGAGACTTGATTTATAAACTTGTAGGTGGTCTGCACAGCGAAGTCTGCTTGATAGGAAAAATGTTATATTCTTGAGATAAGCCAAGGGAGGAACACTGGCTTTGTTACCAATGAGCCCACTGCCACCCTTCCAGCCTTGCTTGCAATTCTCAGTTCAGAAATATTGCACAGGATGGGACCTAATTTTTAATTTAATCAAGTAGTTCCTCTCCTTTGCCATAAAGATTGCTTTAGAAAACCCAGGCTAAGCCAATCAGTATAAGGCACTTTCTTAGCCCAGGGATTGCTTTAGAAACAGGCATATAACCAAATTTGGCCCAATAAAATACAACAGAAGGTTTCTTTGTAGATTTTGGGAAATAAATGTTCTCAATTCTAAAACCATTGAGAGAGAAGTTCTATTTATTTCTCTTAAGACTGATGCATTTGGGAGACCCAGAAATGTGGATTCCATCTTTCTATGAGCCCAAGGATGAAGGAGAACAAAAGATCAATAGCAGAAAAACGCAGCTGGACCGCAGATGGTGCAGCCTGACCTCTGCTCTGCCTCTCCCTTTGTCTTTAATTTTCAGAATTAAAATGATTTATCTTGGTGTGGGTTTCTTTGGGTTTCTCCTGTTTGTGGTTCCCTTAGCTTCTTGAATCTATATATTTATGTCTTTTGCCAAACTGGAAAGATTTCAGCCACTATATCTTTGAATACTTTCTTCTGTTTTTTTTTTTTTTTTTTCCAAGGACTTAGATAATATAAATTTAGATCTTTTGTTATTTAGTCCCATAGGTCCCTGAGACTGTGTTTATTTATTTTCTAATATATTTGGAAAAGAGATTAAATTTTCTCTTTTTCAGATTTACTCATTTGTAGCAAATTAGCAAATTGCTTTATCTCTCAGTTCATTATCTCTTTCCTCTGTTCCCTTTATTCTGCTATGGAGCCCATCCACTGAGATATTTATTTCAGCCACAGTATTATATATTTTTGTTCTAAGATTCCCATTTGGTTCTTCTTCTTTACATATTTTATATCTTTGTTTAGCCTATTTTTCATTTGTTGTAAATATGTTTGTAAATTGCTTTCTCATCTAGTTGCATCATGGCTGTCACATTGCTGCTGGGGCTCTTTGTCATTGCTGGGTGATGGTTGGGTTCTAGTTCTCCAATAGCTCTCCACTGATACCTCTCTGGCTGGGAGGGGTAGAAGTAACTCATGACTTCTGCCCACAAAACCTCCACTGATACCACAGAGTGGGGAGGTGGCTTCATTACCACTGGTAGTGCTGAAAGCCCAGACCCTCCACTGGGCCCCCTCCCACACCACCCTGGTAGGGATGGG
>NW_026653519.1:0-539 GCF_009828535.3 Hylobates moloch | reverse complement strand
CAGGAAATACATTGATTTTATTGGTAATTTTGTAATAAGCCAACTGAGTCTTTTTAGTTCTTCTAGCAGTTTGTCAGTTCATGCTATTCAATTATAATATTGGCAAACAATAAAATTTTGCCTTCTTCTTTTTAATTTTTACAACTTTTATTTCTGTATTCCGTAGTTAGCAGTTTCAGAAATAATATTAGTTAATATTATGGATAATGGTAAAATTTCATCTTGTTCCTGACTCTAATAAAATAAGATACTACTAGTATTTAACAATTAATCATGATGCTGCAATTTGACTCAAGATACATAAATTTCAGAAACAGTCTTCTACTTATAATTTATTCGGAGTTTCAAGACATCAGAAGTAATTGTTGCACAATATTATGTTGAATATTATAAAATGCTCCTTTAGAAACTAGGGCATAATCTTATGATATGTTGCCTCCTTTGCTTCATAGATATTATGTTTAGTATTAATGTCGAAACATTCTTGCATTCTTAAAATGAATCTCATTTGTCATCAAGGAGTATTTCTTCTTAATATT
>NW_026653518.1:0-12523 GCF_009828535.3 Hylobates moloch | reverse complement strand
TGGCTGGACATTGATTCTGAACATTTTGAACATTATTTGCCTGTCTTAACTCATACTGGTTGCTGTTCTTTTATAAGTAATCACCATGTTTAGCATGCACTTGAACTATTGTTACTTAGGGTGCTCGACTATTTACAAGTCTCACTAGGATTCTAGGTATTCATTAGTCTCGTGGTGTGTATTTGCTGATGGTCCTATTATCTTTGTTGGTTCAGTTACACAGTACCATCCAAGATGCTGCAACACATTATACACAGGGTATGGGTTGTGGGAGCTACAGATTTCAGTTATTATTTAGGCTCAGAAACTTAGAATCTCTGCAAGGTTGGACATGTTCCTTAGTCTTGTTTTAAGACCGTCTTGTTTTAAAAGTTAGTCCCAAATTCTTAAAATATCGAATAGGGGTGCTAGTAGTGCTCACAGAATTGTAGTAAAGATCAGCTGGGAAAAAAGAGCCTATTAAACAGAGCCTGGTATTCAATAAGTATCAGCTGCCTTCAATTAGGAATCTGTGTTGTCATGATTAGAAGATTGCTGGTTTATTTTACAGATCTGTAAGTATAGCCAAAATATGTCAAAATAACAACCAGAAAGAATCATATACCGTCCCTTGAACATTTCATCCCTAGAATCTAGCCAGATTAGCATCTCTATACTGACAATACTGTTAACACAGATTGTGCTCAAACCCCTCATTGACTTTTCAGCACCTGTAAATTACTGGAGATTTAGGAAGAAGTCTGGGGTTATGGCTTAGTTAAGCTGAGTGGCCAGAAAGTGTGAGATGCTGGATGCCTCCTCCAGTTCATTTCTCCAGCGGCCGCACCAGGCGTGTCCATAGCTCCGCTCCCGGGAGCTCGTCTCCGGCGTGGGGCGTGTGCGCACCCCTGGCCGGGCGGAGCCTGGAGCCTGCTCATTAGCAGCGCGGGCAGCTCGTGCGCCCGCAGGAGGGAGGCGGAAGCACAGCCCTGCGCCGCCAGCAGGAGGAGGGAGCGCGGCGGCTGCAGGCAGGGGAGGGAGAGGAAAGAACGGAGGGACGGCTCCCGGACAGAGTGGGAGGAATCGGGGAGCGGCCGGTCCGGGGGGAGCTGCTCCGCTGCGCTGCGCTCGTTATTCACAGGACGCGGCGGCGCTTCCCGGGGCCGCTTCCCGGTCCCCTGGGTGGAGGCTGCCGTCTAAACCTGACTCCAGGTGAGTTCCCCAAAGAGGTGAACCGAGAGGTCTCGAACCAGAGACGTGGAACTGGCGAGGCTGCTCGGCTCCCCAAGCGCTGCTGCCTTTACATTTGCCGATTCACGGGAGGTTTTGGGGGCGGCTGCACAGGCTGGAGGGGCGGATGGGCGGTTGCGATTCTCAGCCGGCGTGGGGGCGTTCGGGAGGAATTAGCTTCAGTGAATGGGGTTTTAGGAAATGTCCCCAAGGCACGCGCTATGTATGCGTTTCTAGACGAGCTTTTGAGACAGAAATTTGGCTTCCCGGATGCCCGTTTTGGCCTTCTGTCCTTCCTTTTGCTTGCCTCATGCCCAATTTTCCAAGCCAAGGAAAGGACTGGAAGGGCGTGGAAGTACGAGGTCTGGGCACAGAATGCGGCAGGGCAGCCCTGGTCTCCAAGTTTGGGGGTGGGGGGTGGGACTCTTTTCCTTTCAGCCTAATTTACCAGGGGAAAACCCGCAGAGCAACTTGAGGTGCCTTTGCTCCGCACCCTCCATAAGCTTATTAGAGGGAACTTCAGGCTCGCTAGACAGCCTGTGACAGGTGACGGCAATTTAGCTTAAAAGCCATGTTGATTCACTTCGTCTCCTCTTTATCCTTTGTTGCAAAATTGATACCTTTTTGGATTTCTTTAACAGCACAAAGTTTAAGTGGCCGGCTGACAGGAAATATTTCTTTTGAAAATGCTATGAGAAAGGTGATGAGTTAACGTTGAGAGAAAGGCAACTTTATTTTCTTGGAAGAACTTTGGGGAAAGAGATTGATAGAGAAATTCTGGGCATGAAATTATGGACATTTCCCACAGAACTTCCTTCATTTATTTATTTTTTGACATTTCCTTCATTTTTTTAATCGTGTGTGTGTGTGTATCAGAGAGACAAAATTCCTTGGAGGTATTAGGACTTTATTTGGTTTAGAAGTTTCTTTCTTACTAATAGCACTAATTTGTGATCATCATGATTGTAAGAATTTACTAAGTGTTTTGCTTTTAGGTGTTTTGGGTCTGTTTTTTTAAAAAATTCAATACTTACTTTGTGGGCCTTGCTGAATACCTGTCAGTAAAATCGGTGGGCATACAGTTAGTCACATGACCCCTGTGGATTTAATAGCAGGTAAGTATACAAATGATAAGTTTAGGAAATAAATGTCAGAATCAACATTTAGGTGTGAAATTGAAATATCTTTCAAATATTTACCAAATTCTCTTTTAGGATCCAATGTCATTTTATGGTCAAGAGAGCTTAAAGGTTTCTCAGATTGAGATATATGTATCTACTTTGTTAATCAAAATGTAATGTTTTATTTTGTTCTTTCTTTAATGACTGTTTGAATTCAACAAATAAAACTTGCATATTTAATGTAAGGTTCTTTCACATATATTACTTCTCCAATTTTTAATATAAATTTAAGGAGAAAAGCAGTATTCCATTTTGTAGATGAAGAGACTGTGTCACAGAAGTATTACTTTACCTAGATTTCTGTAATTATTATGTTATAAACTTAGAAATTACATATTATTATGGAACATATAAAATATATGAATGTTATAAACCATAAGAATTCAGACCTATGCTATTTAACTTCAAGTTTAGTTCTTTACCCAAACAATTGCATGACTACCTTGAGACTACTGAAGTAATTATATATGAACATGCTATATGAAAAAATACTTAAAGCATTTCTTATTTTTTCGGTTTCTCTTTGATATAAAATATACTATAATTTTATGGAGTTATATTCCATATTTAGATGCTCCTAACTTCCAAATAACACCTAAACTCCTAAAAACTGACCTGTGTCCTTCTTAATAGAAGTGGCTTGACAGGGAGACTCAATTTTTACTAAGAATATTCTTGGGATAATTTATGTCTTATAATCAAGATAAAGACAGGCCACATTTAGTTGTATTTTTAAACCACTTAGTGTGAACTTGCAATGCAGACATAACTTGCTTTCAGGCTACACTGCCAGCTTTGCAGTGAATAGTCTTTAAGATTCCGTGGAAACATTGGCAGATATAGCTAATGTCTATCTGATGTAGGATTTATGAGAAAAGGAGAGGTAGAAACTGAATGCTCTTATATTTCATATGTGACCACATTCATAAAACTTTATTGATAAGTACTTTGTTGTCTGACACGGGCTGATACAAATAGGCTTCTTCAAGAGTTGAGGAAGAAAACAAAATCCCTATAATACAGCCTTTTTCCTCCTTTTCTTTCTTAAGCGGTAATAGTTGATCCTAGCTTTTGTGTGTCTATGCATGCTCAATATAGTTAGGGGTATAAGGAGAAGTTAAGCGAGAATATTGAATGCTAGCTAGGAAACTTTTTGGAGTCTCAAATACTTTGGAATGATTTTTCACATTATATACATAAAATTCATAGTTACATTTGGGAACTAAGTATATTATACAGAACTTTGCATCTGATTACAGGATTCCCTGTACATTTATAGCTCAGGTATTCTGGAAAGAGTCAAGATAATTAGTTTTATGGCTCTTGCCCGTGTGACCTGTTCCTTTCTGGTCCTGATATTAAAAGGATGACTTAAATTTTCTGGAATGTCAAAATTTTCTCTTCCCTCGGATCCTACAAAATACTTCAAGCAGTGTATGTGTGATACTCGCTGTCATTCCAACATTTCCAATCCTCCTGAGAATGCTAAACAATGCCCTATATTTCTTCCTTTGTAATTCTTTCAGATAGAGGGTTAGCTGAGTTAGGAAGAAAGGAGAGAGGGAGAGAAGAAGAGAGATGACATTTTATCCCTCAGGAAAGAACAAGACCAATTGTATTCCTAATTTAGAAATATTATTCTACAAACATTCCTGAACAAGAGGGCTTTGCATAGACATTAAAGCAGAATACCTAGTCAACTTCTAGTTGTGCCATGTAGTGAGATGGAAGTAAGATGAGCAAGCCGAGATCATTTTTGTTGGAGAACTGAGACCACATGAAATAGGTAACAGAGTTACCCCAACTGGGGGGCAAGAGGACTTGAAAGTTTCCTCCATCAATTTGCAGTTAGTACAGGGCTGCTCCAGTGATCAGAGTCATGAATGCCCTAGAGTGTCTGTATAACCCTGTACACAGGCTGAGACAGCTCTAATGGCCCAGAAAAGCCTCTGGACAGAATCACTGCACCCTTGGACATTGTCCGACCGCATGTATGAGAATAGTGAGTGCTGAGGAGTTGTGGGTAGCTCGGTACAACTCTTGCTAAAGGAGTGTCATCAACATTCATTGCTGAAAGTGAATTTTTTCATTCACATATGTGATGCCTATTAGGTCATGCTTTCTTGGATACAAATTTGTACAAGATATGAATTAATTTTTGAACATCCTTTCTTAAAAGTACCATGTTCATATAGTTGCTCATTTTAATATGAGTAGTTCAGATGGGACATAATATAGTAAGGAGATGATTGGACATCCTAAGATCTAGTGTATATACCTTTGTTCATGATGAGATTCATCCCCTGTCCCCCTTTGTAGTGACACTGATGGCATAAGGGAGTATTAGATGAAATTTAATGCAGAAAACAATGGGATATATGAATGGTAGATATGGTTGACAACCACCATTTTCACTGAAGTTGTTTCAAAGCAAAGAAATTTGGGATAAATTCATTTTATTTGCTCCTGAAGGGTAATTAGGAATAAGTAGGAATTGTGAAGAGGCTGTAGTGTTGACATTAAGAGAAGTTTTTGATTCTTAAAATAGGATATATTACACAAGAGTGAACAAACAGAAGATACTGAACAAATATTCTGTCATAAGTAAGTGATGGATTATTCGGACTTGTTGAACTATGTTTTTAAATGTATTATTTAAATATTAAAACATTAAATAATATTTAAATATTATAAAAGTTATAGAAAATTATGTTTTCAATACAAATAGACACTTATAAGCTATATTGTAGATATGGGAGTAAACAATGCAATTTTTTTTAACTGAGTGAAAAATTTAGTTTTTTAAAATTCCAAATGGAGCTAACAGCTTAGTGTGGTACATATTTTGAATTTCAAAATTTGTAACCCAATGGAACAAATGTGTTGAACTGTACTTTTCTTGAAGAACTGTGATAAGAATGAGCGGTGAAAAAATTACAGCATACTTACCAGGGATCAAATACTTGCTTAGGGTTAATAAGAAAAATCTCAGCAAACGCTAGAAATGAGGTACACGATCTATCACAGACCCATGATTAAAGTGGTATCTTGTTAGGTATATGAGCTTGAAAAGAAACGGCATAGCTTCACTTTACCTCAGTTGCTTCTTTTGTAAAACGGGGGGACTAAGAGTGTGGTAACTCAAAATCCTTTGTTAATGATTTGCTTCTTAGAACAGTGCCAGGTCCAATTAGGATTAGATTGCTATTTTTATTATTGATATTTGCCCTAGTTCTACCTTTTATTGACTGTGTGAAATTGGTGAAGATCCCTTTCTGAAGCTTTGTTTCTTACCTACAAGCTGGGAATAGAATACCTGCTATGAAGAGTGGTTGTTAGTACATTAGAAAGGCTGGAGATTTGTTTATATAAGGGGCTCAGCGCATGGTAGAAATTTGATAGCATTTTTTTCTTGCCCTCCCATGTATTACTGTGGACACATCCCACATATTATGTCCAAGTTTTTATTTTCCCCTCAAATGCAATGTCAAGCACAAAACATTCCCATCTCCTGATTCTCTTCTGATGTTCTACAACCATTAAAGTATAGAAAACTAGAATGAGTGTTTTTATAACTTTTGCTGTACTTAAGCATGTGGAGAGAAGAGCGCTAGATCACAGGACACACTTTGATAGGAAAAGGGAAATATTTACACCACAAACAACTTTCTCCTCATGCTTAACAGTTTTATGCTGTCATTCTGTCAGCACCAAGTGAGATTTTTCTATTTAAATAGTTTTCTATTTGTGGTATGATAATTCATGTAGGGACTTCATGTAATTAACATAAATATAATGGATGGTTGAGAAGTGGTTTATTTTTACCAAGAGGAAAAAATTTGTACACGATTTTTTAAAATATTGCTTTGAAAATATTTAAAATTAATTTTGATTCAGTTGGTGGAAGATAGCGTCACAAACTCACTGCTAGTGGTATTCTTGAGAAGTAATGTTTGAATTTTCTAGGTATTGTCCCCAGACTGGCTTAAAAGAATTTAATTTTAGATGTAAATTTTCTGCTTAACATGGAAGATTATTCCCTGAAAATATTAGCTTCATCAGATACACAGTTGCTTAGGGGTAGCTGCATGGAATTATGGGAAGGGTGAAATAGAAAAAAATTTTCATCTCTAAGTTATACATACTGGTGTAATCATATTGATTGGATGATAATGATAATTACAGCAATAATGTGATTGAAAGGGTAAGCAGGTAACATATAATACAGTTACTAATATAATCCTGTGATTGAGTTTACCACTTCGTTTCTCTTTTCTGGAATCCCTTAAGTTTGTCACTATTGCACTTTATTTCCTTTGCTTATTGTAGTGGTGTATTAGTTGTATTACTGCTGCTATAACAAATTACCACACATTTACATAACTTAACACATATTTATTGTCTTGCAGTTTCAAAGGTCAGAAGTCCAAAATCACTTCAATTAGGCTAAGTCAATGTGTCTGCAGTGTGGGTTCCTTCTCGAGGTGCTGAGGGGAGAATCCATTCTCTTGCATTTTCTGCTTCTGGTGGCACCTGTCTTCATTGTCTTTTACCCATTCCTCCATTTTCAAGGTGCGTTGCTTTTATTTTTGTTTCTGTCTCCGCGTTGTCTGCTCCTTTAACTTTGAGTCCTTCTCTCCACTTCATCTAAGGACTCCTGTGATTACTTTGGACTCACATGGATGATCTGGGATAATCACCTTGTCTCCAGATCCTTAACTGAATCGTATCTACAAGTCCCTTTGGCTGTGTAAGGCAGCACATTCCCAGGGCCTGGAGATTAGGTGAAGAACATCTTTTGGGACTATTATGCAGCCTATCACAAGTGGTAATAACACTTTTATGCCTTGAGACCCTGAAATTAATGTACTTGCTTACGCATGGAAAAACAATGTATCTGTGGGGGTAACAGTTTATTTTTGAACCATTAGAAGGTATTGATGGGGAAGTTTTCATCTGACAACAGATACTGATAAATTAAATACCCTTAGATTTGTCAAAACTAGCTTTAGTAAAATATAAGTAAAAGTATTTGCACTGCTACGGTCAAAAATATTAATTAAACCCATTATTTATCAAGGCCAAGTCCTGGATTAGTTAGGTTTAAATTAACATAGAACATTATCTTCCATAGTGCTTATTTGTGAAGCTTAGTTCTTGTTGACAAAACCTCATCCATATAAGAAAGCATGGAAAGATTGGTGTTTTTTTAACCTTTGCAGAATATAAATTTTCAAAGGGATGTTAGACAGTAGTTCCATCATAATTGATGCAGTTCACAAACATTCATTGTGAATATTTTATCTCATGAGTTATATCTATGACACTAATCATAGACTTCTAGAAGAAATTTAGCAATGGTCATGTCAGCCTTTCAAATCTTTCTGTAACCTAGAAGAGGATCATTGCATAAGATAGATTCATTTTCCCCTTTATTCCATTGTTGCCAGAGAGAACTTGAAATGCCCTGTTCAAATTAATTTAATGCAAATGAATTCTTGCTGCCTCACAAGTAGTTTGTCCTTCATTTTTCTTAAAATTATATTGAAAATGGATGTGACATGCTTTACTGGTTGTTGTGCAGGGAGCATTGTCCTTCCTAAAAGCTCCCTCATTTGTCAAAATGAAGCCATGAAGAGTAAAGTAAATTATATTATCTGATCATAGTATCACAATTGACCTTAAAACAATAAATTTTATAATCAGTGCAAATTGCTGAATAGTGTTTGCAGTTGTAGAAATTTCAAAGGAAACCCTGGTTGAGATACAAAGCTGCTATAATCATTTTTAAAATCTTTGTTTTTCTTTTACTTTGGAACAGTAGTGCAGTAAGTACTTTTGCCTTATTGTTCTCTCTGCCTTCCAGAAACCCTCATTCAAATATTCTAAGTTTTTAAGTCTTTTTCATTTCTTTTAATATTGTAACTTTTAACAATGTCAAAGAAAGTATAATTTTTCTGGAAATCAAGCTAAAAATAAAGAGAAGCTGATGTAAATGAACATCAAATTAACAAGATTGATTAGGAAAAGTAATTTTTGAAAAGGGCGCAAAATCCCTTTGCGCGTAAATGCAAAAGAATTTAGTGAAAGAAGGTGAAACTGGAGTAAAGAACTCTACGGATGCGTAAGTAACTCTTAATGAGAATGAGGAACGTACATGCATATCTTTAGCTCCCAGTTTCAGAGATACAGTAGTTGTACAACAAATGGTCCTTTCTTGCTGTTAAGGAAGCCTCTCCTCCTCCAGCCATGCTATTCCTCAGAGCAAGCTCTTCCACTGAGTTTTCAGCAACCATAAGTAAGAAGGATGGTACGATAGGCTGTGTGTACATATATGGCCCTCGTTAGCAGGCCAACTGTTCCTTTTGCCCACCCACATCACTGGGGACATATGGCATTACTTTGACTGTGGAAATGTGTGTGTGGACATATCTTGGTATGAGTAAAAGACTGTTGATTGTCTTTCTCTTGTCGCTCGTGCAACCGTCTCCTTGTGGAGATCATATTATCCATAACACTAGATTTGAGGATGATAAATGACGTTGTTATTATTAACTGAATTTGCCTCTCTAGTTTGATCACAAAACCAGTGAATGTTTGCTTATGGAACATGTAAAGCTTATAGAAGATGGAAAGCTTACAGAAAGAAATGATGGCTTTTCTAAGCATAAGAGTCAGGTCTTTTTCAATCAAAAACTAACTCATTCAAAACTTCAAGAGTTATGTAAAACCAGAACAGCAGAGGGTTCAGAAATGCTATTGAGATCATTTATTATAAAATAGCCATTAATGAAATGTAATAGTGAGTCTGTTGTTGTGACTATATGGAGAAATTAATGAGAAAATATAAGAAAGGCCGGAATGAAGAGAGTCATCTGATCCCAGCATAATTCATTTTATATAGTTCACATTATCGTAACTTTAAAATAATCATGAATTTTTTCTATACTGTGAATTCTGAATTTGCAAAATGAGGCTTTTCAATCCTTGCAACAAGTGTGTATTTTTCAGTGGTTCTAGAATATGGGCTTTCGAGCTGCTTCTGATAAGAAGGCAAAGCTGGAGGACTCGTGTTGAGGTGGCATTTGCACAGGACTTTAGATAACATACATCGAGGATGTAGAGAGAAGAGCGGGTGATGCTGCTGAGGATTATAGGGGAGATAATAACACTGAAAGGCACCTTTTGCTCCCTCTGCTGACCTATTTGTGTATTCAGCTGTGTAGCATATTTCTTGTATAATTACATAGTAATTTCACACACTACATTAAGAAAATCTGAACAATTTTTACTAAACTCATGTTTTCTAAATATTAAGTAAATAAAACCCATATTTGGCTAGGTAACATGTATAAAAACAGTATTTCTAGATAGATGATGATAAATTTTCATCTATATCTATAGAGCTGATAAATTTTCAAAACCCTTTGAATATCACTTGTACTACAAAGTCTCGTTTCAGTTTCAGTGCCATGGCACATTGATTAATCACCACTAAAGCGGTACATGAAATATTTGGTAATATAGGTATTTGGTAATGGTGATTGATGCACAGAATACAGCACCATTATTATGCACTGGCCTTGAGAACTTTAGTTTTCATCTTCGTTCACCTGATAGAGAACAAACTAACAGCTTTTTTCTTTCACCTTGCTGGAGAATAAACTAACAACTTCAAAGTATCTGATCCATCCAAAAACTTATTTCCTTGAAACTCACTGATTTATTAATTATTTCGGGGGGATCACTATTATTTGCTGTAGTAAAATATCAAATGATCAATGTTTTATACCAACATGGCAGCTCACATGGTAGGCAACAGAATGAAAACAAACAGGTTTACTACCAAGAATTATACTATATTGCTTTTATTGACAGAAAAAGCATACAGATAATTTTATTCAGAGATTTTATGTGAATTATTTTGATAAGTGTACACATATATTTATAACTGACCTTTCTTTGTCAAGTGTGTGCCCACACACGTATTCATACTAAATCAATCTTAGAGATCTTATCCAAAGATTGAATTTCTTAAAGTGACTGTTCCAAATATGTATAATTTATGGCAAAAGAGTCACAAAATGGCAATACAAGGAGGCATAAAAGTGAAGATAAAGGGGGAGATGATGGTTAAAAACACCTGTAAATGAATAATTGATTTTGATTTAAATTCTCTTTAGTTCTTAGCTGATGAAATGAATATAAATGAAATTATTATGCAAAACACCTCTATTTGTTGTATATGCATGTACATATATGTGTTACAAATACAAAACTGATAGGATATTATTTAACATATATTCACACTCATAATGTGCATATATGTACATAATGAAAATGAGTGCTTGTTTTATATGTATGTATACACACACATACACATATTGCATACTTTCATTTTTTAAAATTTTACTTTAAGTTCTGGGATACATGTGCTGAACATGCAGGTTTGTTACATAGGTATACTTGTGCCATGGTAATTTGCTGCACCCATCAACCTGTCATCTAGGTTTTAAGCTCCACATGCATTAGCTATTTGTCCTAATGCTCTCCCTCCCCTTTCCCCCCACCCACCTACAGACCCCAGTGTGTGATGTTCCTCTCTCCCTGTGTCAACATGTTCTCATTGTTCAGCACCCACTTATGAGTGAGAACATGCAGAGTTTGGTTTTCTGTTCCTGTGTTAGTTTGCTGAGGATGATGGTTTCCAGCTTCATCCATATCCCTGCAAAGGACGTGAACTCATCCTTTTTTATGGCTGTGTAGTATTCCATGGTGAATATGTGCCACATTTTCTTCATCCAGTCTATCATTGATGGGCATTATGTTGGTTCCAAGTCTTTGCTATTGTAAATAGTGCCATGATAAACATATGTGTACATGTGTCTTTAGAGTAGAATGATTTATAATCCTTTGGTATATACCCAGTAATGGGATTGCTGGGTCAAATGGTATTTCTGGTTTTATATCCTTGAGGAATCACCACATTGTATTCCACAATGGTTGAACTATTTTACAAGCCCACCAACAGTGTAAAAGTGTTCCTATTTCTCTGCATCTTCTCCAGCATCTGCTGTTTCCAGAATTTTTAATGATCACCATTCTAACTGGTGTGAGATGGTATGTCATTGTGGTTTTGATTTGCATTTCTCTAATGACCAGTGATAATGAGCTTTTTTCATATGTTTATTGGCCACATACATGTCTTCTTTTGAGGAGTGTCTGTTCATATCCTTTGCCTACTTTTTGATGGGGTTATTTTTTTTCTTGTAAATTTGTTTAAGTTCCTTCTAGATTCTGGATATTAGACCTTTGTCAGATGGATAGATTGCAAAAACTTTCTCATATTTTGTAGGTTGCCTGTTCGCTCTTGTGATAGTTTATTTTACTGAGCAGAAGCTCTTTACTTTAATTAGATTCCATCTGTCAATTTTGGCTGTTGTTTCAAGTGCTGTTGGTGTTTTAGTCATGAAGTCTTTGCCCACACCTATGTCCTGAATCATATTGCCTAGGTTTTCTTCTAGGGTTTTTATAGTTTCAGGTTTTACATTTATGTTTTTAATCCACCTTGAGTTAATTCTTTTATAAGGTATAATGAAGGGGTCCAGTTTCTCTTTTCTGCATATGGCTAGCCAGTTTTCCCAGCGCCATTTATTACATAGGGAATCCTTTCCCCATTGCTTGCTTTTGTCAGGTTTGTTGAAGATCAGATGGTTGTAGATGTGTGGTGTTATTTCTGAGGCCTCGATTCTGTTTCATTGGTCTATGTATCTGTTTTGGTATTAGCACCATGCTGTTTTGGTTACTTTAGCTTTGTAATATAGTTTGAAGTCAGGCAGCGTCATGCCTCCAGCTTTGTTCTTTTTGCTTAGGTTAGCCTTGGCTCCACAGGCTCTTTTTTGCTTCCATATGAAATTTAACATTGTTTTTTTCTAGTTCTGTGAAGAAAGTCAATGGTAGCTTGATGGGAATAGCATTGAATCTATAAATTACTTTGGGCAATATGGCCATTTTCATGATATGGAGTCTTCCTATCCATGAGGATGGAATGTTTCTCTATATGTTTGTGTCCTGTCATTTCCTTGAGCTCTGGTTTGTAGTTCTCCTTGAAGAGGTCCTTCACATCCCTTGTA
>NW_026653517.1:0-12526 GCF_009828535.3 Hylobates moloch | reverse complement strand
CAACACATTGCTTACCACATACTTCACAAGTGAACAGTGATCACACCAAAGCTGAAAACACTTGGCCTGTTGATCAAACAGGGTTTTCACTGGATTATACACTTTAAAATGGTGAATTTTCAGGTATGTGAATTAGTCCCTCCCCTGCTCAATGACAATAACAGGAAAAATTTTTAAAATAGACTTTGGAGACAGACAACTAGTTTATGTCCCAGCTTTGCCCTTAACAGGCGCTCTGGCCTTTAGGCAATTGTGGTACAGTCCTTGGTTTCTCTTTATTTCCATTTCATCCTACGCAGAATGGGATTATGAATTGCCCTTGAGTCCACTGATAAACTCTCCACCCCCACCCTAGAGAGTGGCTGATCAAAATACCCCAATTCTCCTAGACACAATAATTGATGAAGACACACAAGCCCCAAAGATGCTCAGTCAAGATTCTTGAGGAGGGGAAATGTGGAAGCTGAGTCAAAACAGGGCTCTCTCCTTCTAAAATCCTTGCTGGCTTCATTCAGCACCTTCCTGATTAAAAAAAAAAAAATTCCACTACCTTGAGGCAGCTCTTCAGAATTTTGGACAGTTTCTGACAACTCATGTTGAGGAAGAACTTCCTGTGTTTGTCCATTGGTTGAATTTTCATCCATTGACTGTACTTGCCCACTGGGTACACAGAATAAGCCTGTTTGATGACTGCAGCTCCCTGGAGACTTCTGTTTTTTCAATAAAATGGCCCTAGATTCTACAGTTGTTTCCTGATTGCTGTGGTTACTCTCTTCTTTCCAGATGCTGGTTTGTTTAGATTCCTTTAAAAGTGTGCTGCTAAGCAATGCCCCCTAGGCTCTCATGGAGGTCTGACCAATATGGCCACTTTCAACATACTTGACACTATTCCTCTTCTTGCAGCCTAAGCTGGCAGAAGCTTTTTTGACAGCATTAAATCCTTTCCTTTTAGTGATTGCCTTGGCACAGGCAGCATGCTGCTACTCTGCTGGAGTGAAAGCAAAAGATGCAGTGGAGTCTGGCAGGACCTGGACACCTTCATAGATTTATAAGCTGGGGCCTGGATGGAGGAGAAGACAAAGAGATGTGAAGCTGCAAAGGTGGCTTAGGCAGGATGGTTGGGAAGGGAAGGGTTGGAACTTAGAGACAGTATCTTTGACATTGACTCTCTTACATTTCAATAAAAGAATGGGAAATTGAGCCTTTCCCCGTGGTCCTTTGACTCTGAAGCCTTTTAAGCTCTTCAAAAGGCAAGTTAACTTGGAGCTGGAAAGTGAACAGGTTTACCTGCTAGTATTTTGTTGAAGTAACTTCTTCTATTCATCTATCTAACTATCAATAGACAGATGGACAGATAGGATGGATAGATAGATAGATAGATAGACAGATAGATATAGTGTGTGTGTATATCTATATATATTTAATGAGGAAATTGGAAAATTAGATCCAATATTGTGTCCTATTCAATGGCAGCTGCTCACTGCACAAAGTAAGGAAAACTTTGAGGAAATAGAAGTTGCTTAGAAAAATCCAGATGTCAGGGCTGGGTGGAATGGCTCACACCTGTACCCAGCACTTTGGGAGGCTGAGGCAGGTGGATCACGAGGTCAGTAGATCGAGACCATCCTGGCCAACATGGTGAAACCCCGTCTCTACTAAAATACAAAAAATTAGCTGGGCATGGTGGCACATGCCCGTAGTCCCAGCTACCCAGGAGGCTGAGGCAGGAGAATAGCTTGAACCTGGGAGGCAGAAGTTGCAGCGAGCCGAGATCGTACCACTGCACTCCAACCTGGCAACAGAGTAAGACTCTGTCTAAAAAGAAAAAAGAAAAGAAAAATCCAGATGTCATTGCTTTGTATGTTGTGATGATGTGGTAGCCAGCTCCAAGAAGATGGCCTCCAGTGAGTCTTACTTTCTGGTATTCATATCCTTGAGGCGGATCTAAGTAACTGATCAGATATTCTGGAAATGATGGAGTATGCTATGGTCTGAATGTTTGTGTCCTTCTTAAATTAATATGTTGAAATCTTCACCTTCAAAGTGATCATATTAAAAGATGAGGCTTTGGGGAGGTGATTAGGTCTTGAAAGTGGAGCTCTTCTGAATGGGATTAGAGCCTTTATAAAAGATGCCAGCTAGAGCTTGCTAGTCCCTTGCACCACGGGAAGATGCAGCAAGAAGGCTCCATTCATGAGGAACGGGGCTCTTACCAGACACTGAATCTCTTGGTGTTTTTTCTTTTTTTAAGACAGAGTCTTGCTCTGTCGCCCAGGCTGGAGTGCAGTGGGGCGATCTCGGCTCACTGCAACCTCCGCCTCCCGGGTTCAAGCAATTCTCTGTCTCAGCCTCCTGAATAGCTGATTACAGGCGCCTGCCACCATGCCTGGCTAATTTATATATTTTTAGTAGGGATGGGGTTTCACAATCTTGGCCAGGCTAGTGTTGAACTCCTGACCTCGTGATCCACCTGCCTCAGCCTCCCAAAGTGCTGGATATTACAGGCGTGAGCCACTGCGCCTGGCTATTTTTTTTTAAATTTTTTATTCTCATTACTGTTAGATCACATCTGATGGTGTTTTGATCTTAGACTACTTAGCCTCTAGAGCTGTGAGTAATATATTCCTGTTGTTTATAAATCACCCAGTCTAAGGTATTTTGTTATAGCAGCCCAAACAGACTATGACAGAGTGTCACTTTTGAGACTAAGTGAGGAAAGGCATTGTGGCTTCTTCTGTCTCGCCCTCTTGAATCACTTGCTCTGTTGGACGTCAGCCGCTACGTCATGAAGACACTCAAGCAGCCCTATAGAAAGGTCTTCATGGTGAGAAATTGAAGCCTCCGCCCAATAGCCAGCATCAACTTACTAGCTATGTGAATGATCCATGTTGAAAGAGCCTCCCTTAGTCCCACTGAAACCTTCAGAGGACTGCAGCCCTGGTAGGCTTCTTGACTGCAACATCATAATGCCCTGAGCCAAAACCACCCAACTATGCCGCTCCTGAATTCCTGACACACAGAAACTGAGATAATATTTATCGCTGTTTAACTTACTAAGCTAGTAAGTTTTAAACTCTTCAGCTTTGAGGAACTTTTTTTTATCCAGCAATAAGTAACTAATAAAGATGGGTAGAAAGGAGGAATGAAGAGTAAAGAGCCTTCATTCATTGTTCGTATATGTTCATTTGCTAGGCACTTGCTACCGGCACCTTAGGCTAAGGGGTAGAACAAATGCTAGGTTCACTGCTGCTTTTGTACACTGCTGACAACCAAATAGGGCTGTCACACAGAATGACAAGAAAAAAGAACATGTCCTCTTTCCTCCTCTTCCTCCTTTTTGCTTTTAGGGGAAGGCTAGGATGACATTGAGAACTCACACAAATTTTGTTTTTGACTCCTCAGTGTCCCCTGGGAAAAGGTGCATTGGCCTTTGTGTACTTGCTACGAGGCTGTGTATCCTTGAGAGCAGGACTTGGATCTTATTTATGTCTATCCCCGTTTCCTAGCAAGTGAACATATATGAACAATAAATGTTATCAAGGGAGAGGGCAAATTTCCCTCCCTCTTTCTCCTGAATTCTGAAGAGATTCCATTCTTAGAATGGTTTCTTACTGCAACCATCCCATTCACAGTCCATCAACGAAGTCTTGAGAGTATCATGCATGTCATGAGCCACTTTCACTATTAAATAAATTCCGTCCCTCTGTTAAGTTCCTGGCTTTTAGGACACCCCTGCCTTCAGGACGGTTTGACCCTTCTATCCCATTTTCTCTATGCAATGTTGCTTTAACTGTTTTTCAAGATCCCAGGATGCTTGATCCGGGAAAGCACAGAGGTCTGCTGCCAACATACCAACATACGTCTCTGTCAAGTTGTCCAAAATCACAATAGAAAGAGCCCTGGACTGGAGCTAGGAGACCTGAGTTCTCGGCTGTTCTATTACTGATTAGCGTCTATGTCCTTGGACAAGCTGCTTCCCTTTTCTGGACCTCGGTTCCTTGTCCTAGATAGGTTCTAAAGTCGGCGGCTCCTTACTGTAAGTTAGGATTCTAAGGTGCAATCCGAAAGTAAAACCAGTGGTCAATATACCCCTGAGTAGCTGTTAAGGTTACAACACGAGGCTCCTCGGCCTTCCCTGTAGGAGCCAATGGATACTGCCTCAGTCAGAGTCAGGTTTACTGGGAAGAGCCTTCCGGTTTTGAAAGACAGGATCTGCGGGTTTCCAGTTCTGTCACTCACTCGGGGTAACTTTGGGCAAATTCTCTCTGGACCTCCGAATACGGAGGTCCTTGTCACCCAGAGGAGTGTCGAAGACCTGGGCAGTGACTTGGAGAGCTTCCCGCCATTCCCCTTCTATAACCTGGGTGGCTCAGACCGGGAGCGGGGTCCCAGCCGGCCCGTAGTTCCGCCCGGACGTGCGCAGGAAACAAACCTGCAGCGCTGGCTGAGGGCGGCTCAGCTTCGGAGGGCGCGACTCCAGGTGAGTTCTTAAAGGGACCGTCAGAGTTTGGGTAACACCTGCGATGCTGACCGGGCTGGGACGCAGGCTTGGGGGAATGAATGAATGAACGAGAGCGAATGAATGAACAAACCTTCTCTCCCCACCCTTAAGTATACCATACTTGGAATTAATCACTTACGCTTAAAAATCTTGTACTGTAACCCTCAAACTCTTGCCAGATTAACCAGTGTCTCTATTTCATATGTCCTTCTTTAGTGAAACCCCTCCCCCCAAGCCTATTACTAAGGGACGAATAGTAACTTAACAAGCAGCCTGGAGTGGAAGGCAATGCAGAGTTGGCACCCCTCCCCGAACTCCTCCCTCTCCCTCTCCCAGGCCCCGCCCTCCCCGCCCCCTGGGAGGTACGGTTGGCTCCTCCTTAAGGCGGCTTTTCCCCGGTGGGGATCTACCCCCGGGGTCGCCAGGCGCTGTCTCTGCCGCGGAGTTGGAAACGGCCCGTGTTGAGTGAGGTTAAGGGGTGTCTCGGAATGTGCGCCTTGGATCTGGTGTAGGCGAGGTCACGCCTCTCTTCAGACAGCCCGAGCCTTCCCGGCCTGGCGCGTTTAGCTCGGAACTGCGGGACACGCCGGTGGGCTAGGGCAAGGTAAAGGCGGGCTCCTCCAGGGCCACCCCGGGCCACCTGTGGAGTCCGAGTGTTAACTCCTTTGTTCTCAGAGCCACTTCAGCGGCCGCCCTTTTAAGCGAAGAGGTTCCCTTAGGATGCTCCCCGGGTCCCCCTTCCGTTCCTCAGCCCTCTCCCGACCCGCCTCCCCCTTCCAACCCGAAGGTAGCAGCGCGGGGAGCCCCGGGCTCGGCGAGAGCCGCCTCCTCACTTCCCATTGGCTGAGAGCGCGGGGAAGGCGGTCACGTGGGAGCGCGGCAGGCCAGCTCGGGGGCCGCCATCTTGGCGGAAAGTTTAGGGGGAGAGCGGTTGGGGGCGCGGAAGGAGGCGAGGTTCCGGGGGTGGGGCGGGCAGGCGGCAACTGGGCGAGCGGGCCGGGGGACCGCGGCGAGCGAGGAGGCGGCGCGGCCGAGAAGGAGGACGAGGCCACGGGGGTGCGGCGGCCCAGGGGAGCTCCTCCCCCGTCCCTTCACCCCCTCCGCTCGGCTCCGCGGGCCCCGGGCGGGGCGGGGGTACGTGGAGCGGGGCCGGGCTGGGGAGCTGCTCCGAGTCTGGTCGGAGCGCACCCCAGTTCCGAGCGCACGCCGCTCGCGGGAACTTTGTGGCGGCGCCGCAGGTGTGGGGGCCCGCGGAGGTGTGCATGCGGGGCGCGAGGGCGTCGCGGAGAGCGGCCGCTGCCCTGTCCGGCCTCAGCTGGAGCAGCCCGGAGGCAGCGAGCAAGGAGAAAGGCAAGCGAGAGGAGGGGGCCCGAGCAGGGCGGGCGGCCAGTCCCGCCGGTCCCCTCCCAGCGCTCTGCGGCCGCTGCTGGCTCGGGGGCCAAGGGTCGGAGCGCTTCACCCGTCCGTACCCGGTAGCAGGTGGGGAGTTGGGATACTTGAGTGGGGCAAGAGGCGGCCTCAGGTCTAGGCTCTTTGGGGAGGGGGATGCTTTCGAGGAGAGTTTGGAAGCCGACTTCTGTCTGTTCTTAATTTGGAGGGGCACCCACTCCAAGGAAAAGCTTTCCACATTGACAGACAACTGCTGCGTTTTGAGACTCTTTCTTTGACTTGGTAAAACTTTGGAACGTGGGGTTTTCAAATAGGGCTGCGAGGGTTTTCTGTTTCGATGGGGGGAAATGCTAGTTTAACATGATTCTATCCTTTTTCCTTTCTGTTGTGTGTTTTTAAAGGTGTGTGCCCTCTTCCTGATTCTAGAGAAAAATGCCGGTCCGGAAGCAAGGTGAGAGTTTATTCCGTAACTCTGTTGTCGATGTCACTTGCTTTTCCGTATGTCAGTTTTTTGATTGCCGTTTTAGAATCGTTTGTGTAACTTTGATGAGACAGCACGGTCCTAGCTTTATTGCTTAGGGAATCTAAGCCTCATATCATTTCAGAAGATGGAAACACGAAAATGTTTGTTAAACTTTCTTAACATTTTTCTAGTGGTTAAGAGAGGCAGTTAACCCCCCACACATATGTCCTTAGTAACTCTGAATTGGTGTTTTAGTATTTCACTTTATCATTCTTACTAAGCACTGTTCTATGAGCAACTGTGGGATACTAAGAATTTGTATTTTGAAATGTTAAAAATTTGGATTATAATAACAAATTGTAGATCATCTGCTTTTGCATATCAGGTAATCTGAAACTGTTGCTAATACTTTGATCTTTTACTTTGGCAAACTACCAGTACACATTTATTCCAAACTGCTCACTCTCCTCCGTTTTCTAATGTGATATAGGTTTAAATTTTTCTTGTCTTTCTTTAGTTTTTTTTTTTTTATTTTTTGGTCATTCTAAGGAATATGTGTACATGAACATAGTGACGTCAGTTGACCTGAAGGATTTGCGGAACTATTTAGATGTCATGCAGAATTATTTGCACTAGTATGTGATACTTTTTTTTGTAAATAGAGAGTTTTAATCAGGTTCTGCTTTTTCTTCTCAGATACCCAGAGAGCATTGCACCTTTTGGAAGAATATCGTTCAAAACTAAGCCAAACTGAAGACAGACAGCTCAGAAGTTCCATAGAACGGGTTATTAACATATTTCAGAGCAACCTCTTTCAGGCTTTAATAGGTGGGAATTAAAACTTTGTAACTGTTATGCCAGCTAGGCTTTATGCTCCTCTCAATTCATTTATTTTAAACTTAAGAAAACGATGTACTTAATTTTCTGAGGCATTCGGTAACTTGAACATCTTCAGTGAGTTGTGTGTTTTTCATAGGCCAGTATTCTTTCTTAACATAACTAGTAACCAAAAAACTTTCAGTATTATTTCAGTGGCTTTTGAGAACATTGTTTCACATCTTAATAGCATTAACTATTAAAAGATGTTGCACAAATGTTTAAGGACCTAAAAGGTATGACTGAGTTACTGTGAGCTTGTTTCTGTATTTGACTTGTATGTCTCTGAAGTCATTGAAAGTGTGTGAAGGGTTCTGCTGGGTTTAAGAACATTCAGTCCCTTAATGTAGACTTCTGTTTGAACTTGACATTCATGGAGTCAGAATTTTAGACCTGGAAAATGATCTTAGAGATGATCTTGTCTAATAACCGTATTTTACAGGCAAGAAAATGGAAAGTTTTATTCTTAATTGTAACTTAATTTGAAGTGGTGCATTGTTTGAAAGAACTGGACAAATAAGAGTCCTGAGTTCTTTTGCCACTAATTGAATGATATATCCCAAGTCATTTAATCTTTTCTATGCCACCATATTAGCTGTAGAATGTAGCTGGTGAAATGGCAGAATGGGTTTAAAGCCTTTTTTAAGCAGATAAATCATTTTTAAAAGCATCATCTAATATTTTGTGTATAATCTCCCATGTATAAAACAAGGTGACTTGTCTGGCTCTTTTGTCCAGGTACCTCAAAAAGTTTGCAAACCACCGAACTAGAAAGTTTGTCTCTTCCAATTCTAAGAATGAAGTTTTTTTTTTTTTTAGTTATCAACTATATAACATTTTCACATAAGAAGAAATATACTTAATTGTATTACATTTATTTCTTCAGTAACTTCCAGTCAGATATGGCCTTACGTCTGTCTATTGATAGAGTAATTGTTGGTGTGATTTGAAGACTACCTTCAAGTCAGTGTGTCCTGTCAAGTATATTATTGATAAATGGATGCTCTCTACTGTTTTAGAATGAAAGATTTTTGTAAAGACCACTTGATGCACCTGAACAATTTTGAAAAATTTAACATTTTAATAGACTTTTAAAAACATGAGAATACAGAGCACAGTGTAATGAACTGCCTTTTAACTGTTTCCTAGCTCCAGAAATTAACATTTTGCCATTTTTGTTTACATTAATGGACATTTTTGACACATTTGAATTTCTGAGGTTTAAGGTCCAAATGGATGATCAAATTGGATTCCTCTGGAAAAACAGCAAAAAGCATTTTTTAATTATTTGTTTTCTAAATCAACGTTGAGCCTAGTAATTTGGTGCGGTTACTGTTGCGAAAAAACGTATGTTTGTTCGCAACAGTATAGAGATATATATATACACATATATGTATAGATAGGCAGATAGACTGCAGACTTTTCTTTGTGTGAAGGCTGTAACTTAAAATTAAATCGTTAGTGAAATAACAGGATCTACATTTATATTTCTGTCTAGATTGGGGGTGGGTTTGCTATGTTCAGAGACATTTTTGACCTATTCTGCCTTGCCTGTTTTGAATGTGTCTATTCTTATGTACAATTGAACTTCGAAAGAGTTAGCTTTTCTTTTTTTTTTTTTTTTTTTTTGAGGCAGAGTCTCACGCTGTCGCCCAGGCTGGAGTGCAGTGGCGGGATCTCCACTCACTGCAAGCTCCGCCTCCCAGGTTCACGCCATTCTCCTGCCTCAGCCTCCCGAGTAGCTGGGACCAAAGGCGCCCGCCATCACGTCCGGCTAATTTTTTTTTTTTTTTTGTATTGTATTTTTAGTAAAGACGGGGTTTCACTGTGTTAGCCAGGATGGTCTTGATCTCCTGACCTCGTGATCCACCCGCCTCGGCCTCCCAAAATGTTGGGATTACAGGCGTGAGCCACCGCGTCTGGCTTAGAGTTAGCTTCCTAATTACCAAGTTTACATTTGTGAATCTTCTGATTTCATTGGTTGTGAATTTACTTTGACATTTAGATTTACTTGTATTTAATGTTTTATAGGATGTGGTACTATATCAGATTTTGGTGTAAGACAAGTAATAGATTTTAGGAGTTTTGAAATAGATACGTTTAATAGAGGTTCTGTGTGTTTCCATTCTATAATTGTTGATACTACGGAATAAATGCATTCTCTTGTGTTTCCTGAATAACTTTTAATACTTAGTCTGAAAATGTTTAGTCTGATAAGATTTTCTTTGTATTTTGCAACTCTACCATTGTTTTGAAATAGCTGGTAAATTGCCCTAAGCTAAACCAGTTCATTGTGTCCATAGTGTTTGCAGAAAAATCCAACTCAGAAGACAGAGTGCCACTTACTGAAAGGTTTTTTTCTCTCAGTAAGTGGCACTCTGTCTTCTGAGTTGGTACCTGTGGACCATTGGCTTAAAGGAGAACGGGGGTCTTGACCACCTGAGCTGTTTGAAAGTCATTTAGTGCTTAGATTTGTGACTTCCTTCATGTGGAAATGACTTGTTTAGGCCGTAGTGAGTTACCTAGTTATCTGTTTGGGGTGCCTTTGGAGTGTCTTTGGATTTTCCGTCTGCATTGATCATTGATTGATTGATCTTTGGACTGGTGGTTTATATTGACTTTTCGTGCATTTGAAACAGTTGGAGTGAGTCTCTAGGGGTTTGGTGTCCCCACATAGTTGATACATAGATTAGCTTCCTGTACGTTTGGATTATTCAGAGGGACAGGCGTGTACATACTGTATTATATTTGTTCTAAAATACCAATTTTTAAATGTTTCAATATCTGGTATATGTCATTTTTAATTGACAGTGTTTTTGTGTTCCGACACATGAAATACTGCATTTTATAATTGATACTCGCAATTTAATTAAATATGGAAATCATTGGTCTAGTGCTGATAGATACTTGGTAGTATCTTTGAAGGATGGCTTAAAGATTTAAAAATTATTGAAAACAGAAAAGTTTTTACTAACTTTTGAGTTTCAGCTGATATATTGTTTCTTTAGAGCTGAATATTTAAAGTTGTATCTTAACAAAAGTCCATGAACTGCACATTTGTTTAAAATTTACTCCCAAAACATATCTGGTGATTATTTTTGAATAAAGGAAAAGTCTGCTTAATTTCACTCTGTGATTTAGGTGAGAGCAATTTGAAAACTTGCTTTTGTATTCCAATTTGTTGTGCTTAAGTTTGAAAATTTTGTGAGTAGACGGGATATGGTTTGATTATAATCAGAGCCCAGGTGTTCAGGTCCATAGTGATTTCAGTTCATTCATGATTCTAAGGTGTGTGGGATCTGAGGTGACACTGGTAGTCCATAGAGACTTCATACCAGTCTAAACCCCTGCAGTTATTTCTTACAGGATCAGAGAACTCATCTGCTTTCCTTGTGCACAAGAAAAATTGGGGCCCAAGATTAGGCTGGCTTTAGAGACTTGAGTAAGTTGAGTCATGTGATTTGTATATTTTGTCTGCAATAAATAAGCTTATTTTATTTATTTATTTATTTTCTTTTGAGACGGAGTCTCGCTCTGTCACCCAGGCTGGAGTGCAGTGGCGCGATCTCGGCTCACTGCAAGCTCCGCCTCCCAGGTTCACGCCATTCTCCTGCCTCAGCCTCTCCGAGTAGCTGGGACTACAGGTGCCCGCCACCACGCCCGGCCAATTTTTTTTTTTTTTTTTTTGTATTTTTAGTAGAGACGGGGTTTCACCGTGGTCTCGATCTCCTGACCTCGTGATCCACCCGCCTCGGCCTCCCGAAGTGCTGGGATTACAAGCGTGAGCCACCGCGCCCGGCCTAAATAAGCTTATTTTAATGCAGTGTTTTATTTCTGCAGATATTTCAAAATGAAAGTGGATTATGTAATAATACTGTCCATTTACGAGTTTAGTTACCAGTTCATTTGTTGCCACTCTATTAAACTCTAATAGTTTCAGTAGCCCTTATAAAAGGACATTACCCTATCTTTATTTATAGATACTAGTTTCAAAAGTATGACCCCTTTACCATCTTCACCGTCTTTAAATGTACAGTTCAGGAGTGTGAAATGTATTCATATTGTTGTGAAACAAATCTTCAGAACACTTTCGTCTTGCAAAACTGAAATCCTATACCGAATAAACAACTGCTCCCCTTTCCTCCCACTTCCCAGCCCCTTGTGACCACCATGCTGCTTTCTATTTCAGTGAATTTGATCATGTTAGAAACCTCATAGAAGTATTTGTCTTTTTGCGACTGGCTTATTTCACTTAGTGTAGAGTCCATGTTGTAGCTGTTGACAGGATTTTCTCCCTTTTTGAGGCCGAATAATATTCCGTTGTGTGTATATACCGCATTTTATCTAGCCATCCATTGATGGACAGTTGGGTTGCTTCCTCCTCCTGGCTGTTGTGAATAATGCTGTTAGGAACATGAGTGTGCAAATATTTCTTCAAGATCCTGCTTTCAGTTCTTTTGGATATTTACCCAGAAGTAGGATTGTGGGATCATATGGCAGTTACATTTTTAATTTTTTGAGGGCCCACCATAATGTTTTCCATAGTGATTGCAGCATTTTACAGTCTCACCAGCAGCACACAGGATTTCCAGTTTCTCCACATCCTTGCCGATGCTTAATTTTTTTCCTTTCTTTTTTTGATAATAGCCATCCTAGTAAGTGTGAGTATATGGCTCCTCTTCATGTGTATGTAAAACATAATAACCAACATTTATTGAGCACTTTCTATGTGCTAATACAAATATATCATTTAGTCATTGTAATCCTGTGAGGTGTACATTCACCTGTATGAGGTGTTTGTGCTGTTTTATAGACTGGAAAACTGAAGCACTGAGAAATAACCAATGTTGCCTTTGGACCCTCAGATGCTACGTTGTGGAGCCAGAAATTGAACTAAACTAATCTGAATCCATAGATACTTCTTGCCGTCAACCATTGGGATATTGTTTATCATTGTTTTTCGGAACTGAGTACTTTAATAAAGATAACTAAATGACAAGCATGCTTAAGACAGATAGCGATCTTTAGGGTTAGTCTTTGAATGATTGTCACTTTGAAGGAAAATATTTATAATGATGAATTATGTTTATGATGATGGAATTCACACATTTTGAAAACAGTGTGTTTAGTAATCAGGGTTTGAAATCTTCCAGCTATAGTGGTAAAATGTCAAAATTTCTTAAATTTCTCTTGCATTATTTTGGTCCCACTGATGTTACATTTTAGTCTCTTGCTAACTGTGTGTGTATGTGTGTGTGTGTGTGTGTGTATGTGTGTGTGTGTGTAACTTTGCAGGC
>NW_026653516.1:0-12537 GCF_009828535.3 Hylobates moloch | reverse complement strand
TTCACAGAACAGAAAGAAGTTTCACAGAATGCTTCTGTGTAGTTCTTATTTGAAGATATTCCTTTTTCCACTATATGCCACTTAGCGCTCCGAATGTCCACTTGCAGTTTACACAGAAAGAGTGTTTCAGAACATCTCAATCAAAAGCGAAGTTCAACCCTGTTAGTTGAATGCACAGAACAGAGAGAAGTTTCACAGAATGCTTCTGTGTACTTTTTATTTTAAGATCGACTTTTTTCCCATATAGACCCCTTAGCGCTCGGAATATAAACCTGCAGTTTTTTAAAGAAAGGGTGTCTCAGCACTGCTCAATCACAGGTAATGTTCAACTCTGCTAGTTGAATTCACAGAACAGAAAGGAGTTTCACAGAATGCTTCTGTGTAGTTTTTATTTGAAGATATTCCTTTTTCCACTATAGGTCCTTTAGCACTCCGTATGTCCACTTGCACTTTAAACAGAATGAGTGTTTCAGAACTGCTGAATTAAAAGTAAGGTTCAACTCTGTTAGTGGAATGCATAGAACAGAAAGAAATTTCACAGAATGCTTCTGTGTAGTTTTTATTTTAAGATAGTCCTTTTTCCAGTATAGACCCCTTAGCCCTTGGAATATCCATTTGCAGTGTTTACAGAAAGAATGTTTCAGAACTGCTCCATCAAAAATAATGTTCAACTCTGTTAGATGAATTCACAGAAGAGAAAGGAATTTCACAGAATGCTTCTGTGTAGTTTTTATTTGAAGATAATCCTTTTTGCACTATAGGTCCCTTAGCACTCTGTATGTCCACTTGCAATTTTTACAGAAAGAGTGTTTCAGAGCTGCTCAATCAAAAGTAAGGTTCAACTCTGTTAGTTGAATGCACAGAATGGAAAGACGTTTAACAGAATGCTTCTGTGTAGTTTTAATTTGAAGATATTCCTTTTTCCACGAGAGGCCCCTTTGCACTCGGAATATCCACTTGCAGTTCCTACAGCAAGAGTGTTTAAGAACTGCTCAATCAAAAGCAAGTTTCAACTCTGTTAGCTGCATTACAGAACAGAAAGAAGTTTCACAGAATGCTTCTGTGTAGTTTTTATTTGAACATATATCTTTTTCCTCTGTAGGCCCCTAGCCTTCCGAATTTCCACCTGCAGTTTCTGCAGAAAGAGGGTTTCAGAACTGCTCAATCAAAAGTAATGTTATACTCTGTTAGTTGAATTCACAGAACAGAAAGAAGTTTCACAGAATGCTTCTGTGTAGTACTTCTTTGAAGATATTCCTTTTTCCACTATATGCCACATAGTGCTCCGAATGTCCACTTGCAGTTTACACAGAAAGAGTGTTTCAGAACATCTCAATCAAAAGTGAAGTTCAACCCTGTTAGTTGAATGCACAGAACAGTGAGGAGTTTCACAGAATACTTCTGTGTACTTTTTATTTTAAGATAGTCCTTTTTCCAGTATAGACCCCTAAGCCCTTGGAATACCCACCTGCAGTTTTTACAGAAAGAGTGTTTCAGAACTGCTCCTTCAAAAATAATGTTCAATTCTGTTAGTTGAATTCACAGAACAGAAAGGAGTTTCACAGAATATTTCTGTGTACTTTTTATTGGAAGATATTCCTTTTTCCACTACAGGTCCCTTAGAACTCTGTATGTCCACTTGCAATCTCTACAGAAAAACTGTTTCAGAACTGCTGAATCAATAGTAAGGTTCAACTCTGTTAGCTGCATGCATAGAACAGAAAGAAGTTTCACAGAGTACTTCTGTGTAGTTTTTATTTGAAGATATTCCTTTTTCCAGTGTAGGCCCCTTAGCGATCGGAATATCCAGTTGCAGTTTCTACAGCAAGAGTATTTCAGAACTGCTCAATCTAAAGTAATGTTCAACTCTGTTAGTTGAATTCACAGAACAGAAAGGAGTTTCACAGAATGTTTCTGCGTAGCTGTTATTTGAACATATTCCTTTTTCCACTGTAGACCTCCTAGCGATCGGAATATCCACTTGCAGATTCTACAGAAGCAGTGTTTGAGAACTGCTCATTCAAAAGTAAGGTTCAACTATGTGAGTTGAATTCACGGAGCAGAAAGGAGTTTCACAGAATGCTTCTGTGTTGTTTTTATTTGAAGATAACCCTTTTTCCACTCTAGGCCCCTTAGCGCTCCGAATGTCCACTTGCAATTTCTACAGAAGGAGAATTTCAGAAGTACTCAATGAAAAGTAAGTTTCAAATCTGTTAGTTCAATGCATAGAACACAAAGGAGTTTCACAGACTGCTTCTGTGTAGTTTTTATTTGAAGATATTCCTTTTTCCACTACAGGTGCTTAGCCCTCCTTATGTCCACTTGCAATTTCTACAGAAAGAGTGTTTCAGAAGTGCTCAATCAAAACTAAGGTTCACCTCTGTTAGTTGAATGCATAGAACAGAAAGAAATTTCAGAGAATGCTTCTGTGTAGTTTTTATTTGAAGATATTCGTTTTTCCACTAAATGCCCCTTTGCGCTCCGCATGTCCGCTTGCAGTTTCTACAGAAAGAGAGTTTCAGAACTGCTCTACCTAAAGTGAGGTTCACCTCTGTTAGTTGAATGCACAGAACAGAAACTAGGCTCACAGAGTGCTTCTTTGAAGTATTTATTTGAATATATTCCTTTTTCCACTCTAGGCTCCTTAGCGCTCCGAATGTCCACTGGCAGTTTCTACAGAAAGAGTGTTTCAGAACTGCTCAATGAAAAGTAAAGTTCAACTCTGTTAGTAGGATGCACAGAAGAGAAAGAAGTTTCACAGAATGCTTCTGTGTAGTTTTTATTTGAAGACATTCCTGTTTCCACTATAGGCCCGTTAGCCCTCCGAATGACCACTTGCAGTTTCCACAGAAAGAGTGTTTCAGAACTTTTCCATCAAAAGTGAAGTTCAACTCTGTTAGTTGAATGCACAGAACAGAAAGAAGTTTCACAGAATGCTTCTGTGTAGTTTTTATTTTAAGATATTCCTTTTTCCACTATAGGTCCCTTAGCATTCTCTATGTCCATTTGTAGTTTCCACAGAAAGACTGTTTCAGAACTTCTAAATCAAAAGCATGGTTCATCACTGTTAGTTGAATGCATAGAACAGAAAGAAGTTTCACAGAATGCTTCTGTGTAGTTTTTATTTTAAGATAGTCCTTTTTCCAATATAGACCCCTTAGCGCTCGGATTATCCACCTGCAGTTTTTACAGAAAGGGTGTCTCACCACTGTTCAATCACAGGTAATGTTCATCTCTGTTAGTTGAATTCACAGAACAGAAAGGAGTTTCACAGAATGCTTCTGTGTAGTTTTTATTTGAAGATATTCCTTTTTCCACTACAGGTCCCTTGGCACTCCGTATGTCCACTTGCAATTTCAACAGAATGAGTGTTTCAGAACTGCTCAATCAAAAGTGAGCTTCAAATCTGTTAGTTGAATGCATTGAACAGAAAGAAATTTCACAGAATGCTTCTGTGTAGTTTTTATTTTAAGATTGTCCTTTTTCCAGTATAGACCCCTTAGCCCTTGGAATATCCACCTGCAGTTTTTACAGAAAGAGTGTTTCAGAACTGCTCCATCAAAAATAATGTTCAACTCTGTTAGATGAATTCACAGAACAGAAAGGAATTTCACAGAATGCTTCTGTGTAGTTTTTATTTGAAGATATTCCTTTTTGCACTATAGGTCCCTTAGCACTCTGTACGTCCACTTGCAATTTCTACAGAAAGAGTGTTTCAGAGCTGCTCAATCAAAAGTAAGGTTCAACTCTGTTAGTTGAATGCACAGAATGGAAGCAAGTTTCACAGAATGCTTCTGTGTAGTTTTTACTTGAAGATATTCCTTTTTTCACGAGAGGCCCCTTTGTGCTCGGAATATCCACTTGCAGTTCCTACATCAAGAGTGATTAGGAACTGCTCAATCAAAAGTGAGTTTCAACTCTGTCAGTTGAATGTACAGAACAGAAAGAAGTTTCACAGAATGTTTCTGTGTAGTTTTTATTTGAACATATATCTTTTTCCTCTGTAGGCCCCTAGCCTTCCGAATATCCACATGCAGTTTCTGCAGAAAAGGTGTTTCAGAACTGCTCAATGAAAAGTAATGTTAAACTCTGATGGTTGAATTCACAGAACAAAAAGAAGTTTCAGAGAATGTTTCTGTGTAGTTCTTATTTGAAGATAGTCCTTTTTCCACTATATGCCACTTAGCGCTCCGAATGTCCACCTGCAGTTTACACAGAAAGAGTGTTTCAGAACATCTCAATCAAAAGTGAAGTTCAACCCTGTTAGTTGAATGCCCAGAACAGAGAGAAGATTGACAGAATGCTTCTGTGTACTTTTCATTTTAAGATAGTCCTTTTTCCAGTATAGACCCCTTAGCCCTTGGAATATCCACCTGCAGTTTTTACAGAAAGAGTGTTTCAGAACTGCTCCATCAAAAATAATGTTCAACTCTGTTAGTTGAATTCACAGAACAGAAAGGAGTTTCACAGAATGCTGCTGTGTAGTTTTAGTTGAAGATATTCCTTTTTCCACTATAGGTCCCTTAGAACTCTGTATGTCCACTTGCAATTTCTACAGAAACAGTGTTTCACAACTGCTCAATCAATAATAAGGTTCAACTCTGTTAGCTGCATGCATAGAACAGAAAGAAGTTTCACAGAATGCTTCTCGGTAGTTTTTATTTGAAGATATTCCTTTTTCCACTATAGGCCCCTTAGCGATCGGTATATCCAGTTGCAGTTTCTACAGCAAGAGTATTTCAGAATTGCTCAAACTAAAGTAATGTTCAACTCTGTTAGTTGAATTCACAGAACAGAAAGGAGTTTCACAGAATGTTTCTGCGTAGTTGTTATTTGAACATATTCTTTTTTCCACTATAGACCCCTTAGCGATCGGAATATTCACTTGGAGTTTCTACAGAAGCAGTGTTTCAGAACTGCTCAATCAAAGGTAAGGTTAGACTATGTTACTTGAATTCACCGAACAGAAAGCAGTTTCACAGAATGCTTCTGTGTAGTTTTTATTTGAAGATAACCCTTTTTCCACTCTATGCCCCTTAGCGCTCCGAATGTCCACTTGCAATTTCTACAGAAAGAGGGTTTCAGAAGTGCTCAATGAAAACTAAGGTTCAACTCTGTTAGTTGAATGCACACAACAAAAACTAGTCTCACAGAATGCTTCTGTGTAGTTTTTATTTGAACATATTCGTTTTTCCACTAAATGCCCCTTTGCGCTCCGCATGTCCACTTGCAGTTTCTACAGAAAGGGAATTTCAGAACTGCTCTACCAAAAGTGAGGTTCAACTCTGTTAGTTGAATGCACAGAACAGAAACTAGTCTCACAGAATCCTTCTGTGTAGCTTTTATTTGAAGATATTCCTTTTTCCACTCTGGGCTCCTTAGCGCTCCGAATGTCCACTTGCAGTTTCTACAGAAAGAGTGTTTCAGAACTGCTCAATCAAAAGTAAGGTTCAACTCTGTTAGTTGAATGCACAGAACAGAAAGAAGTTTCACAGAATGCTTCTGTGTAGTTTTTATTTGAAGATATTCCTTTTTCCACTCTAGGTCCCTAAGCAGTCTCTATGTCCATTTGTAGTTTCCAGAGAAAGAGTGCTTCAAAATTCTCAATCAAAAGCATGGTTCACCACTGTTAGTTGAATGCATAGAACAGAAATAAGATTCAAAGAATGCTTCTGTGTAGTTTTTATTTGAAGATATTCCTTTTTCCACTATAGGTCCCGTAGCACTCCGTATGTCCACTTGCAATTTCTACAGAAGGAGTGTTTCAGAACTGCGCAATCAAAAGTATGGTACATCTCTGTTAGTTGAATGCATAGAACAGAAAGAAATTTCACAGAATGCTTCTGTGTAGTTTTTATTTTACGATAGTCCTTTTTGCAGTATAGACCCCTTAGCCCTTGGAATATCCACCTGCAGTTTTTACAGAAAGAGTGTTTCAGAACTGCTCCATCAAAAATAATGTTCAACTCTGTTAGATGAATTCACAGAACAGAAAGGAATTTCGGAGAATGCTTCTGTGTAGTTTTCATTTGAAGATACTTCTTTTTGCACTATAGGTCCCTTAGCACTCTGTAGGTCCACTTGCAATTTCTACAGAAAGAGTGTTTCAGAGCTGCTCAATCAAAAGTAAGGTTCAACTCTGTCAGTTGAATGCACAGAATGGAAAGGAGTTTCACAGAATGTTTCTGTGTAGTTTTTATTTGAAGATATTCCTTTTTCCACGAGAGGCCCCATTGCACTCGGTATATCCACTTGCAGTTCCTACAGCAAGAGTGTTGAGGAACTGCTCAATCAAAAGTAAGTTTCAACTCTGTTAGTTGAATGTACAGAACAGAAAGAAGTTTCACACAATGCTTCTGTGTAGTTCTTATTTGAAGATATTCCTTTTTCCTCTCTATGCCACTTAGCGCTCCGAATGTCCACTTGCACTTTACACAGAGAGAGTGTTTCAGATCATCTCAATCAAAAGCGAAGTTCAACCCTGTTAGTTGAATGCACAGAACACAAAGAAGTTTCACAGAATGCTTCTGTGTACTTTTTATTTTAAGATAGTCCTTTTTCCAGTATAGACCCCTTAGCCCTTGGAATATCCACCTGCAGTTTTTACAGAAAGAGTGTTTCAGAACTGCTCCATCAAAAATAAAGTTCAACTCTCTTATTTGAATTCACAGAACAGAAAGGAGTTTCACAGAATGCTTCTGTGTAGTTTTTATTTGAAGATATTCCTTTTTCCACTATAGGTCCCTTAGAACTCTGTATGTCCACTTGCAATTTCTACAGAAAGAGTGTTTCAAAACTGCTCAATCAATAGTAAGGTCAACTCTGTTAGCTGCATGCATAGTATAGAAAGAATTTTCACCGAATGCTTCTCTGTAGTTTTTATTTGAAGATATTCCATTTTCCACTATAGGCCCCTTAGCGATCGGAATATCCAGTTGCAGTGTCTACAGCAAGAGTATTTCAGAATTGCTCAATCTAAAGTAATGTTCAACTCTGTTAGTTGAATTCACAGAAGAGAAAGGAGTTTCACAGAATGTTTCTGCGTAGTTGTTATTTGAACATATTCCTTTTTCCACTCTAGACCCCTTAGCGATCGGAATAAACACTTACAGTTTCTACAGAAGCAGTGTTTCAGAACTGCTCAATCAAAAGTAAGGTTCAATTATGTTAGTTGAATTTACGGAACAGAAAGGAGTTTCACAGAATGCTTCTGTGTAGTTTTTATTTGAAGATAATGCTTTTTCCACTCTAGGCCCCTTAGCGCTCCGAATGTCCACTTGCAATTTCTACAGAAAGAGTGTTTCAGAAGTGCGCAATGAAAACTAAGGTTCAACTCTGTTAGTTGAATGCATAGAACAGAAGGGAGTTTCACAGACTGCTTCTGTGTAGTTTTTATTTGAAGATATTCCTTTTTCCACTATAGGTGCTTAGCACTCAGTATGTCCACTTGCAATTTCTACAGAAAGAGTGTTTCAGAAATGCTCAATCAAAACTAAAGTTCAACTCTGTTAGTAGAATGCACAGAAGGGAAAGTAGTTTCACAGAATGCTTCTGTGTAGTTTTTATTTGAAGATATTCGTTTTTCCACTAAATGCCCCTTTGTGCTCCGCATGTCCACCGGCAGTTTCTACAGAAAGAGAGTTTCAGAACTGCTCTACCAAAAGTGAGGTTCAACTCTGTTAGTTGAATGCACAGAACAGAAACTAGTCTCACAGAATGCTTCTGTGTAGTTTTTATTTGAAGATATTCCTTTTTCCACTCTAGGCTCCTTAGCGCTCCGAATGTCCACTTGCAGTTTCTACAGAAAGAGTGTTTCAGAACTGCTCAATCAAAAGTAAGTTTCAACTCTGTTTGTAGGATGCACAGAAGAGAAAGAAGTTTCACAGAATGCTTCTGTGTAGTTTTTATTTGAAGACATTCCTTTTTCCAGTATAGGCCCCTTAGCCCTCCGAATGTCCACTTGCAGTTTCCACAGAAAGGGTGTTTCAGAACTTTTCCATCAAAAGTGAAGTTCAACTCTGTTAGTTGAATGCACAGAACAGAAAGAAGTTTCACAGAAAGCTTCTGTGTAGTTTTTATATGAAGATATTCCTTTTTCCACTATAGGTCCCTTATTATTCTCTATGTCCATTTGTAGTTTCCACAGAAAGAGTGCTTCAGAACTTCTCAATCAAAAGCATGGTTCACCACTATGAGTCGAATGCATAGAACAGAAATAAGATTCACAGAATGCTTCTGTGTAGTTTTTATTTGAAGATATTCCTTTTTCCACTATAGGCCCCTTAGTGCTCTGAATGTCCACTTGCAGTTTCTACAGATAGAGTGTTTCAGAACTTCTCCATCAAAAGGGAAGATCAACTCTGTTAGTAGAATGCACAGAAGAGAAAGAAGTTTCACAGACTGCTTCTGTGTAGTTTTTATTTGAAGATATACCTTTTTCCACTATAGGCCCCTTAGCGCTCTGAATGTCCATTTGCAGTTTCTACAGATAGAGCGTTTCGGAACTGCTCAATCAAAAGTAAAGTTCAACTCTGTTAGTTGAATTCACAGAACAGAAAGGAGTTTCACAGAATGCTTCTGTGTAGTTTTTATTTGAAGATATTCCTTTTTCCTCTATTGGCCCCTTAGGCATCCGAATATCCACTTGCAGTTTCCTCAGAAAGAGTGTTTCAGAACTTCTCCATCAAAGTGAAGTTCAAATCTGTTAGTTGAATGCACTAAACAGAAAGAAGTTTCACAGAATGCTTCTGTGTAGTTTTTATTTTAAGTTAGTCCTTTTTCCACTATAGGTCCCTTAGCACTCCGTATGTCCACTTGCAATTTCAACAGAATGAATGTTTCAGAACTGCGCAATCAAAAGTAAGGTTCAACTCTGTTAGTTGAATGCATAGAACAGAAAGGAATTTCACAGAATGCTTCTGTGTAGTTTTTATTTGAAGATATTCCTTTTTGCACTATAGGTCCCTTAGCACTCTGTATGTCCACTTGCAATTTCTACAGAAAGAGTGTTTCAGAGTTGCTCAATCAAAAGTAAGGTTCAATTCTGTTACTTGAATTCACAGAATGGAAAGAAGTTTCACAGAATGCTTCTGTGTAGTTTTTATTTGAAGATATTCCTTTTTCCACGAGAGGCCCCTTTCCGCTCGGAATATCCACTTGCAGTTCCTACAGCAAGAGTGTTTAGGAACTGCTCAATCAAAAGTAAGTTTCAACTCTGCTAGTTGAATGTACAGAACAGAAAGAAGTTTCACAGAATGCTTCTGTGTAGTTCTTATTTGAAGATATTCCTTTTTCCACTATATGCCACTTAGCGCTCCGAATGTCCACTTGCCATTTACACAGAGAGAGTGTTTCAGAACATCTCAATCAAAAGTGAAGTTCAACCCTGTTAGTTGAATGCACAGAACAGAAAGAAGTTTCACAGAATGCTTCTGTGTACTTTTTACTTTAAGATAGTCCTTTTTCCAGTATAGACCTCTTAGCCCTTGGAATATCCACCTGCAGTTTTTACAGAAAGAGTGTTTCAGAACTGTTCCATCAAAAATAATGTTCAACTCTCTTAGTGGAATTCACAGAACAGAAAGGAGTTTCACAGAATGCTTCTGTGAAGTTTTTATTTGAAGATATTAGTTTTTCCACTATAAGTCCCTTAGAAATCTGTATGTCCACTTGCAATTTCTACAGAAAGAGTGTTTCAGAACTGTTCAATCAATAGTAAGTTTCAACTCTGTTAGCTGCATGCATAGAACAGAAAGAAGTTTCACAGAATGCTTCTCTGTAGTTTTTATTTGAGGATATTCCTTTTTCCACTATAAGCCCCTTAGCGATCGGAATATCCAGTTGCAGTGTCTACAGCAAGAGTATTTCAGAATTTCTCAATCTAAAGTAATGTTCAACTCTGTTAGTTGAATTCACAGAACAGAAAGGAGTTTCACAAATTGTTTCTGCGTAGTTGTTATTTGAACATATTCCTTTTTCGAATATAGACCCCTTAGCGATCGGAATATCCACTTGCAGTTTCTACAGAAGCAGTGCTTCAGAACTGCTCAATCAAAAGTAAGGTTCAATTATGTTAGTTGAATTTACGGAACAGATAGGAGTTTCACAGAATGCTTCTGTGTAGTTTTTATTTGAAGATAACCCTTTTTCCAGTCTAGGCCCCTTAGCGCTCCGAATGTCCACTTGCAATTTCTACAGAAAGAGTGTTTCAGAAGTGCTCAATCAAAACTAAGGTTCAACTCTGTTAGTTGAATGCGTAGAACAGAAAGCAGTTTCACAGACTGCTTCTGTGTAGTTTTTATTTGAAGATATTTCTTTTTCCACTATAGGTGCTTCGCACTCCGTATGTCCACTGGCAATTTCTACAGAAAGAGTGTTTCAGAAGTGCTCAATCAAAAATAAAGTTCAACTCGGTTAGTAGAATGCACAGAAGAGAACGAAGTTTCACAGAATGCTTCTGTGTAGTTTTTATTTGAAGATATTCGTTTTTCCACTAAATGCCCCTTTCTGCTCCGCATGTCCAATTGCAGTTTCTACAGAAAGAGAGTTTCAGAACTGCTCTACCAAAAGTGAGGTTCAACTCTGTTAGTTGAATGCACAGAACAGAAACTACTCTCACAGAATACTTCAGTGTATTTTTTATTTGAAGATATGCCTTTTTCCACTCTAGGCTCCTTAGCGCTCCGAATGTCCACTTTCAGTTTCTACAGAAAGAGTGTTTCGGAACTGCTCAATCAAAAGTAAGGTTCAACTCTGTTTGTAGGATGCACAGAAAAGAAAGAAGTTTCACAGAATACTTCTGTGTAGTTTTTATTTGAAGACATTTCTTTTTCCTGTATAGACCCCTTAGCCCTTGGAATATCCACCTGCAGTTTTTACAGAAAGAGTGTTTCAGAACTGCTGCATCAAAAATAATGTTCAACTCTGTTAGATGAATTCACAGAACAGAAAGGAATTTCACAGAATGCTTCTGTGTAGTTTTTATTTGAAGATATTCCTTTTTGCACTGTAGGTCCCTTAGCACTCTGTATGTCCACTTGCAATTTCTACAGAAAGAGTGTTTCAGAGCTGCTCAATCAAAAGTAAGGTTCAACACTGTTACTTGAATGCACAGAATGGAAAGAAGTTTTACAGAATGCTTCTGTGTAGTTTTTATTTGAAGATATTCCTTTTTCCACGAGAGGCCACTTTGTGCTCGTAATATCCACTTGCAGTTCCTACAGCAAGAGTGTTTAAGAACTGCTCAATCAAAATTAAGTTTCAACTCTGTTAGCTGAATGTACAGAACAGAAAGAAGTTTCACAGAATGCTTCTGTGTAGTTTTTATTTTAACATATATCTTTTTCCTCTGTAGGCCCCTAGCCTTCCGAATTTCCACATGCAGTTTCTGCAGAAAGAGTGTTTCAGAACGGCTCAATCAAAAGTAATGTTAAATTCTGTTAGTTGAATTCACAGAACAGAAAGAAGTTTCACAGAATGCTTCTGTGTAGTTCTTATTTGAAGATATTCCTTTTTCCACTATATGCCACTTAGCGCTCCGAATGTCCACTTGCAGTTTACACAGAAAGAGTGTTTCAGAACATCTCAATCAAAAGTGAAGTTCAACCCTGTTAGTTGAATGCACAGAACAGAAAGAAGTTTCACAGAATGCTTCTGTGTACTTTTTATTTTAAGATAGTCCTTTTTCTATTATAGACCCCTTAGCCCTTTGAATATCAACCTGCAGTTTTTACAGAAAGAGTGTTTCAGAACTGCTCCATCAAAAATAATGTTCAACTCTGTTAGTTGAATTCACAGAACAGAAAGGAGTTTCACAGAATGCTTCTGTGTAGATTTTATTTCAAGAAATTCCTTTTTCCACTATAGGTCCCTTAGAACTCTGTATGTCCACTTGCACTTTCTACAGAAACAGTGTTTCAGAACTGCTAAATCAATGGTAAGTTTCAACTCTGTTAGCTGCATGCATAGAACAGAAAGAAGTTTCACAGAATGCTTCTGTGTAGTTTTTAGTTGCAGATATTACTTTTTCCACTATAGGCCCCTTAGCGATCGGAACACCCAGTTGCAGTTTCTACAGCAAGATTATTTCAGAGTTGCTCAATCTAAAGTAATGTTCCGCTCTGTTAGTTGAATTCACAGAACAGAAAGGAGTTTCACAGAATGTTTCTGCGTAGTTTTTATTTGAACATATTCCTTTTTCCAGTATAGACCCTTTAGCGATCGGAATATGCACTTGCAGTTTCTACAGAAGCAGTGTTTCAGAACTGCTCAATCAAAAGTAAGGTTCAACTGTGTTAGCTGAATTCACGGAAGAGAAAGGAGTTTCACAGAATGCTTCTGTGTAGTTTTTATTTGAAGATAACACATTTTCAACTCTAGACCCCTTAGCGCTCTGACTGTCCACTTGCAATTTCTACAGAAAGAGAGTTTCAGAAGTGCTCAATCAAAACTAAGGTTCAACTCTGGTAATTGAATGCATAGAACAGAAAGGAGTTTCACAGACTACTTCTGTGTAGTTTTTATTTGAAGATATTCCTT
>NW_026653515.1:0-12540 GCF_009828535.3 Hylobates moloch | reverse complement strand
TCCATCCACCCATCCATATACATATATATACATACATACATCCTCTCTCTGCCAATCTATCTATCCTCCATCCATTCACCCATCCGTATACATAATATATTTACATGGATACATACATACACCATCTTATCATTTATCCATCCATCCATCCCGTCCATCCATCCATCCATCCCCCCTTCCATTAATTCATTCATCTATCAATCTACCCATCCACCCACCCATCCTTTCCTTCATTCCACAGATATTTATTGAACACTCACAATGTGCTAAGCCCTAAGCCAGAATAAAAGCAGAATCTTGCAATGCTCTCCTCCAAGCTGGACGAGATGGTCTCCTCACTGTCCATGTCTCCATACCTCTGTTCACTTCACTCAGTACCTGGGTCATCCTACCTACCCCCTCTGCTTATCTCCTGGCCCCACCCCCTAGAAAGGTCCGACCTGAGGCTGTTGAGCTAAACCCACCTGAACATAGTCTCACTGGCTCGCTGAAGGTGAGCCAGGAGGAGGATGAACAGATCTAGTCCATGCGCATCCCATAAGTGTAGCACAGGGAGGTGAGTGTAACAAGAGCCAAATGCTGCAGGAAGAGAAGAGGGTCCAGAGTCGGGCTCCATAATCTTTACTTGAAGGAGTAGGAGGACTGTTTACAGAGGGGAACGACATGAGGGATGGGGCATGTAGGGCCAGTTGACACTCCCCAAACAGACAGGATGGGGGCAGTCACTCTAGGCCAAAGGAACCGCATGTGTGAAGGCACGTAAGCATGAAGCACTGTCTTCTGGGTCGGTGTACATGCCCAGAACCAGAGTTTTAAAGGAACAGCTCAGAGACCATTCAGTCCAACCTTCCATTTTATAGATGTGGAAACTAAGATTCAGAGAGTAGTCAATTACCCAAGGATGCACAGCAAATTTTCTCAAAGAGATACCCTACTCCCTTACCTCCTGCAGAACCACCCTAAACCTTTAAAGTTGATTAAACCTTTAAAGTCCTCGGATTAGGCCCAGAGGCGCTGATTGTATTAACTCAAGACAAGCCTCCAGGGTAAAAACTATTGTTATGTTCATTCTACGTAAGAGAAAACTGAAGCAGAGAGGTTAAGGAATTTGCACTAGGCTACACAGGAAGTGAGTGGTAGAGCTGGGATTCAAACCCAGCCAGAGCCTCCAGAGCCCATCTTCTTTTTTTTCTTAGCCAACTCCTAAAGACATTTAAAGAGCCCATGTTCTTAACCACTGCGATGCGCTACCCATCTCACCAGTTAATTTAATTTTTTTTTTTTTTTGAGGCAGAGTCTCACTCTGTTGCCCAGGCTGGAGTGCAGTGGCGTGACCTCGGCTCACTGCAACCTCCGCCTCCCAGGTTCAAGTAATTCTCTTGCCTCAGCATCCCGAATAGTTGGGATTACAGGCACACACCACCATGCCAGGTTAATTTTTTTGTATTTTTAGTAGAGACAGGGTTTCACCATGTTGGTGGCCTCAAACTCCTGACCTCAGGTGATCCGTCTGGCCTCCCAAAGCGCTAGGATTACAAGCATGAGCCACCACACCCGGCCAACTTTTTTTTTTTTTTAAAGAGACAGGTTCTTGCTCTCTCACCCAGACTGGAGTACGGTGGTGTCATCATAGCTCATTGCAGTCTCCAAATCCTGGGCTTAAGTGATTCTCCTGCCTCACCCTCCTGAGTAGCTGTGACCACAAGCATGCACCCCCACACCCAGCTGATTTTTGTAATTCTTTTTGTAGAGATGGGATCTGGCTGTGTTGCCCAGGTTGGTCTTGAACTCTTGGTCTCAAGTGATCCTCTTGCTTCAGCCTCCCAAAGTGCTGGATTACAGGTGTGAGCCACCAGGACCAGCCAGTTCATTTAATTTTCAATGTGTATTGTCCCTATTTTTCCGGATGTTACAGAAGCACAGAGAGGTTAAGTAACTTGCCCAGTCCTGCACAGAAACTAAGCAGTGGAGCTGGGATCCAAACCCAAGCTATCTGACTGTATTGACAAACAAAAGATGCATCAAAACCCAAAAGGGCGAGGTATTATGGCCATTACTGGGGGTAAGTGAGAACTTAAGCTTTCCTCATTCCTCTCACACTACCCAAGAAATCCTCCCTCTAGTCTCAGCGTAGCCCTGGGTTACAGAGTGCAATTTCATGTTCTCTTTCTCACTCTCCTCCCTATCACTTCATTAATCACCGTTTGAATTCTGCTCTCCTTGAAAGCAGCCGGTCATCTTGGCAATCAAAAATCCTGCCAGCTGGACATAGTTCAAGTTCAATTGCATCTCCCTGACCGGGTAGAACCCATCCGTGTTGAAATACTTGGCTGATAACAGCCAAGGGGATGAAGCCAACACAGGAAAATGGATTGCTCACAGATTGGTTTGCTCTGCCTCCAGCTCAGGATAATATATGGGCAGTGACGTAAAACAAATGGAGCCTTGGCTGGGTTACTTCACGTCCTTCTTGGGGGCCTCGCTGCTTCTACTATGGAGCCTTGGAGCTGTTACTTCATAACCTGCAGGCCAAAACCCGTAAACTGTGTATTCGCAAATTTCTAAAATATTGCCCAATGGTCTTGAAAAAATTAATGTCCTGTGACATGTTAGCATAATTTTCATGATTGAGGTGTTGAATATAGATTCTGTATATATTTATTTATATAGAAACCAGCCCAGACTGGGGCATCATATTTTTAATTTTTCATGTTTCTGGCAAAACGTTGGCTGAGTTGCTTTTATTTATTTCACAGAGTTAGAGAGAAATTTCTTTTCACTGGAGAGATAAATGAGTAAGTTATAAGGGACAATCTTACAAAATACTCTCTGTACTTTAATAATCTCTGCTTTCATTTCCTTTCTTTTTGTATCTGGTGATAATTTTAAGAGTCCAAGTGTTTGAGATTGGGTCCTAAGACCATCACCCAGGTCCCCTTTTCAGAACTCCTGTAGTATATTCAGTCTGGACCCCTTAAAGTTTAAGACTTAAATAAACAGTTACATTCTACAAGGCAGGGAGGGACAGTGAAAACTCATTCAGCTCAAGTCCTGGAACGTGAGGTTCCACTGAGAGTGGAGAGGATTTTAAAGTAGTTCTGTGGCTGTTAACACTTTTTGGGGTTCCTAGTCTCTTGAGAATTTGCTAGATGGTATATGTACACCCTCTCCAGAAAAGTGGACATACAATATAAAAATGGATCCACAATATACAGTATATAATTTTATGTATATCAATCAGCTATTGCTGTGATTATGCTGCGTAACAAATCATCCCTGAACTCAATGGCTGACAACAACAAGCATTTATTTTTCTTGCACATGCACGTATAAAGTGCTCAGGTGTTTCTGTTTCAGATTGCGAACTGCCATGCCTGGCTCTAGGCTTTGGGACAGTTCAACTCTGTTCCACATATCTGATTCTGGATCCCATGCTGAAGAGGCAGCTGCTGTATAAGGCATGTTCTTTTTGTGATGATGGCAGAAGTTTGAGAGACAAGTCACACACTATGCAAACAGGGCTCAAGATTCTATCATATAACATCTGCTCACATTCAATTGGCCGAAGTCAGTCAAGGTCATTGGGGCAGAAAAGAATACACTGCCCCAAAAGGAAGGAAAAAGTGAGTGAACATGTGTTGAACAATACTCCAATTTATTATCAATAGGTCATGGAATCTTTGAAGCCTGAGTCTCGTATGGTGATTCTCAAACCTCAGCAAACATAGATATCATCTGGGGAATCTGGTTCAAAATGCAGATCTGAGACTATTCTCCGGAGTATCTGAGTCAGTGGATTTGGGTGGGGCCCAGGAATCTGCACTTTAAACAGCCACTCGCTGGGGTTATTCTGATACTGATGGCCCAGGGTCCACACTTCGAGAATCACTGGTTTAATGGTTCTGAGCATGTGCTGAGGGCTCAGAGATGCAAGTTCAAATCCCAGCTCCACCCTAGCTTTGACCTTGGTGAGTAGCTTTGCTTTTCAGAGCCTCAGTTTTCTCTCTAAAAAACTGAGTTGGCTGGGCACTGTGGCTCATGCCTGTAATCCCAGCACTTTGAGAGGCCAAGGTGGGCGGATCTGAGGTTGGGAGTTTGAGACCAGCCTGACCAACATGGAGAAACCCTGTCTCTACTAATACAAAATTAGCCGGGTGTGGTGATGCATGCCTGTAATCCCAGCTACTAGGGAGGCTGAGGCAGGAGAATCACTTGAACCTCGGAGGCAGAGGTTGCTATGAGCCGAGATCATGCCATTGCACTCCAGCCTGGGCAACAAGAGCGAAACTCTGTCTCAAAAAAATAAATAAATAAAATAAAAATAAAAAATGGAGTTAACAGTAATAACTTTTTTAGGATTTGTATTAGTCAGGGTTCTCCAGAGGGTGTAAAGACACACCCAGGAAGAATACTTTGCATCCTTCAATCCAATCAAATTTTGACACTCCATATTAACCATCACAGGGTTGTAGAGAGGATTCAGAAATGGTGCTGGTAAAGCAAGTAGCAGAGTGCTTGGGACAGATGAAACCAATAAAGGGTCATTTGCCTGAAGCTGCTATCTCAGCGTCATGCAATACCATCATCATCTTCTCCTATTGTCATCATTACCATTGCCATTGTCTTCATATGACATCATCAATCATCATCACTATTAGCACCGTTGTTTTGTTTCTTCTAGCTCCAGTAGTCTGATTCCATACCACCTCACATTGTTCTTTGACCATAAATCTTATTTCCTCAGACTGTTAGACTTCTAGAATTCTTTTCTTGAATCCCCATGGTGGGAAATGTTCTGCTTATGGCGAGGTCCAATGTCCAGGTTTAATTTCACCCGCCTCATTGGGCCATGACGTTCTGGATGCTGCGTGGCAAGTCAGAGATAAATTTCCCCCCTTCAGAACCAGGTAGACCGCAGTTTCTGAAGGCTTAAGGATTCAGAGTGGTTTAAGAGCAGTGAACCATGGCCGATCATCATTGCATAAGGAAGCAATGAAAGGTAAGTATATACCCTGAAGCTCACAGCTCACGCTTTAGTGTTTCCTTGTATCTTTTTCACTTCCTGACTGTCTCTCTTATCCTCTTCCTTCTCTATTTCTATATTTCTGTATGTTTCCCTTGTTGCTTTTTTCCCCCTTTCCCTCTATTTGTTTTTCTCTCTCTCTTTCTCATTTCCTTTTCTCCCTTCTCTATATCTTTCTTGTTTTTCTGTATGCCCTGCTTTCTTTATACTCTCTGCCCCACCCCCTTCCTCATTCATTGGAATGTATGATGCCTGGTACCTAGTGGATGTTTGAGAAATGTATCAGTGAAGGAAGGAGTGAATGAAAGAAAAGGCTTCCTGCATCTGAAATCCAGTTTCCTTTCCTTGCACTCCAGCAGGTCTCACTGCTGGACTCTTTCTCCTGGTGAATGCAGTATTGATTAGCTGAATGCAGTATTGATTAGCTGAGTGAACAGCAACAACATCCCCTTCAAAATCAGCCCAGGATCTGATCCAATCTCTTGCCTTTTAGAAGTACCATTTACTAGCTGGGCACGCTGGCTCATGCCTGTAATCCCAGCACTTTGGGAGGCTGAGGTGGGCGAATCACGAGGTCAGGAGATGGAGACCATCCTGGCCAACATGGTGAAACCCTCTCTCTACTAAAAACACAAAAAAATTAGCTGGGCGTGGTGGCATGCCCCTGTAGTCCCAGCTACTGGGGAGACTAAGGCAGGAGAATTGCTTGAACCCGGGAGGTGGAGGTTGCAGTGAGCAGAGATTGTGCCACTGTACTCCAGCGTGGTGACAGAGCAAGACTCTGTCTCAAAAAAAAAAAAAAAAAAAAGAAAAAAATGTGCCATTTACTTCCCAGAATAACTGCCCTGCAGCTTGCTTTTCTTCCACATCCGAAATTTTCTTTCCTGAGTCAAGTCTTTGTCCAGATTTTGAATTCCTTTTCCTTTCATCTACCTACCTCTTAAAGATGCCATTGCTGACCTCCCTGGGCCCTGCGAAAGCCTACGCATTCCTTACCTCTTTACTGTCTCCATTGCTTTGATGGCTGGTTTCTTTACATTTCTAGTCCAGGTGTCAGCAAACTTTTTCTGTAAAGGGCCAGAGAGATAATAGTTGAGGCTTTGTGGGCCACTCTGTCTCTATTGTAACTACTCAATTCTGGCTGCATGAAAGCAGCCATAGACAATACATAAATGAATGAGTGAGTGTGGCTGTGTTCCAATAGAACTTTATTTTTACAGAAACAGGTGAGCCCAATTTGGCCCTCAGACCATAGGTCGCCAATCCTTGCTCTAGTCGATAGCATGGTTTAGAATTGGAGCTAAACCCCAGGTTCATCACGCCTAGCTATGTGAACTTGACCCAGTGCATCTTATATAGAACCTCAGATTCATCACCTGCAAATGAGTTTGGGCCGATCAATGGATGAATGTCTACAGGTCCTTACCATGGAGTTTGACATATAACTGCTCAGTAACTGCTGCTTAGTACCAAAAATTTGACTCTTTATTTATCTGACTAATCTTTACAGAACACCTACTGTGTGCAGACTGCATTCCATAGAGATTCAGACTGCTAGAGCTGGAAGGATTTTGGAGACCTCCTAGTCTAAATGTTGAAAACTGTCAATGTATTCCTAATCTTTTTTTTTTTTTGAGACGGAGTCTCGCTCTGTCGACCAGGCTGGAGTGTAGTGGCATGACCTCGGCTCACTGCAAGCTCCACCTCCCGGGTTCACGCCATTTTCCTGCCTCAGCCTCCCGAGTAGCTGGCACTACAGGCACCTGCCACCATGCCCGGCTAATTTTTTGCATTTAGAGACGGGGTTTCACCGTGTTAGCCAGGATGGTCTCGATCTCCTGACCTCATGATTGGCCTGCCTCGGCCTCCCAAAGTGCTGGGATTACAGGCGTGAGCCACTGTGCCCGGCCCATTCCTAATCTTACCCAAAGAGGAACTCTGTCTCATTTATCAGCTGTGTGACTCTGGGGCCAGTTTCTGAACATCTCTGTGCCTCCGTTTCCTCATTTGTAAAATGGTAATAGGGCTTACCTCAGAGGGTGTTATGAGAAACACGAGTTAATACATGGAAAGGGTTTAGGGTAGTGCCTAGAATAATAAGCGCTCAACTGTGATCCCTGTTATTACTATTATTTGTATTATCCTTGTTGATATTGTTGATGGTTTTCTCTTGCGTGGGGCATGCACTTTCTGGTTTCCCTAAATTCTTAATCCAGCCCTCTGAAATCACTTCTTTACCTGCTTTGCCTCTGAAGCCATTTGATTTCTCCACCACTGGTTAAGCCCAACCCTCATACTTTATAGACAGGAAATCTGAGACCCAGATCAGAATGAGTGACTCGGCTAAACTCCCACAGCGAGTCAGGGACAAACCCATTTGGATTCCTGGCATTTACTCTCTAACTGTAGAGCACACACAGCTCTTCACAGCCACGAGCCACACACCTTTCAAGCTGAAATCTTCCTCCTTAAATATTTCCACCCTTGTTACCAAGGAGTCGGAGACTGCTTCACTTTAAAGTGCTGTATCCCAGTGGTGAAATGCTGCAGATGGGCCATCAGCCACATTGGCTGGGAGACAATCTATGTGATAGGGATTTCCACCCACATGTACTTAATTGGGCTCATTGAGCTTAATGGCATATAATTTAAGGAGTGGGGAGTCAAGCTACAAGGAAAATCTAGGTTGCTCAATGGCATTCCCAGAAAGGGTCCAGAGAGACATTTCCAGGAAGAGCTTGACTTAGGACTGAACCATTTCTGCTACAAAGCCATTGAATGTCTGCCATAGATTAAAAGTCAGTCATGCACGGAGTGAGAAGGTCATCCTTGCGGTCACAGGAAAACCAATAAGCTCACCTTGATTCAATCTTGAATAAGTGGCAGATGCATGAGCTGACTTAAAATTACAGGGACCATGAAAAAAAAATCACTGTTCTGGGCATTCAATTTATCTCAATAAGGGCATGTGGCTTTTGTTCAAAATTTCTTTGATGATGAACCCCATCATTTGTTTCTGCTGGATTGCTATCAAAAAGACTCAGTTGAGAGCTATTTCTTCTTGGTGAAAGAGAAAGAAGGACAGTCTTTGGGGGAGTAAACCATTAATAAACAAAGGTGGTGGTGTGCTTGCATGAAATTGTATATTTCCCCCCTGAATTGGCTTACATAAAACCTGTCATTGATAGCAGTGTCAATGATGGGAATTGCAGAGTTTACCTACCACCAAACATGCATGCACATGTCCTCTGATGGACTCAGGCATGATACATACATCAAACAGCCTTGCACAGTGGTAAATTTACAGTGTTATTGACCTTCAATACCCAAAGTAAGCCCCTTAAATTGACATTTGCCAAAGGCTCCAAATAATTTGACTCAAATTTCATGTAATACGAAAGCCACCGGGGGAGTGGAATGGAAAAAGTAGATTCTGGGTCAATTCTGCATTGACAGCATGAACTGGAAAATCTTAAGGACAATTGAGAATATCAGAGAATTTTTGTTTGATAGAGAAACAAGAACTGGCACTTTTATTGCTGACACCCCTCTAGCCTCAGAGTACCTTTCAAGGGTGTGACCCAGCTATATTTGTGGCTTCTTGTCATATTTGCCTTTCCAAATTCAGAGAGGCAAGTATGGAGATGGAAAGATATCATGGGTTTTGGGTTAAGTCCTGTGTTTGATATCAGCCTCATCTCCTAGTTGCTGGGTGACAATGGGCACGTTAGTGAATCTCTTTGAGCCTCACAGAATTTGTCATGAGGTTTTGAGTGTTGGAAGAAATAGTGTACATTGCTGGCTGGGCACGGTGGCTCACGCCTGTAAACCTAGCACTTTGGGAGGCCGAGGCGGGCGAATCACGAGGTCAGGAGTTCGAGACCAGCCTGGCCATCATAATGAAACCCCGCCTCTACTAAAAATACAAAAAATTAGCCGGGCGTGGTGGTGGGCGCCTGTAATCTCAGCTACTCAGGAGGCTGAGGCAGGAGAATCGCTTGAACCTGGGAAGCAGAGGTTGCAATGAACCAAGATCATGCCATTGCATTCCAGCCCAGGCAATAATGTGAAACTCCATCTCAAAATAAATAAATAAATAAGTAAAAGAAAAAAGAAGAGATGGTATACATTAGGTACCTGACATTTACTAGATGTTCAATAAATTTTGGCCCCTTCCAGTGGTGTGCTAGCAAATGTTGACTAACTGGCTTTCAAAAAAAAGGCTCTGATTTAGCATTGGCTAATTTCTGTGGTGTAAATACTACCATCATGGCCAATTTCAAGCTATTGACATGATGTCATAGCATTTGGAGTTGGAATAATAAGTAGATGGGGGTGAAACTGAGTCCCTGGGTTCAGAGTCACACAGCCTATTAGTGGCAGAACTGGGACTATGTTGTATGCCTCCTCACTCCCAGTCCAGATCACTTTTCACATTTTGGTGCTCTTGGAACTTGCCAGGGGGCTGTCCTTCCTGGCAAAATGGCCACATAGAATTTTGGGTGATTGCAGAAATTAAATCCTTCTAGCCAGGCTCTAATAGGTCAGCCTTGCTTTCGATTGTACAATTGATCCTTGACCAATACATGGGTTGAAAATCTAAGTTGACTCTATGTATTTGAAAATCTAGGTATACATTTTTAATCCCCAAAATCTTTTTTAAAAATTATTTATTTTATCTGTAGTTTTTAGAGACAGAGTCTTGCTCTATTCCCCAGGCTGGAGTGCAACAGAGTGATTATAGCTCACTGCAGCCTCAGTCTCCTGCGCTCAAGCAATTCTTCTGCCTCAGCCTCCTGATTAGCTGGGACTACAGGCACATGCCTCTGTGCCTGGCTAATTTTTGTATCTTTTGTAGAGATGGGGTCTTGATTTGTTACCCAGGCTGGTCTCGAACTCCTGGGCTCAAGCAATCTTCCAGCCTCAGCCTTTCAAAGTGCTAAGATTACAGGCATGAGCCACTATGCCTGACCTGACTCCCCAAAATCTTAATGACTGATAGCCTACTTTTGACCAGAAGCCTTACCAATAACATAGTCAATTAGCATATATTTTAGATGCTGTTCATATTTTATATTATATTCTCATGATAGTGTAAGCTAGAGAAAAGAAAATGTTAAGGAAATCATAAGGAAAATAAAACATTTATTAAGTGGATCATCATAAAGGTTTTCATCCTCATTGTCTTCACGCTGAGTAGGCTGAGGGAGAGGAAGATTAGGAGGGGTTGGTCTTGCTGTCTCAGGGTGGCAGAGACAGAATAAAATCCACCCATACGTGGACTTGCACATTTCAAACCTGTGTTGTTCCGAGGTCAACAGTACACAGAAATGGGTCAAGTGGAAGAACTCCTACATGCCTGTGCAATGTTGACAATGAGATTGTCTCATTTTCTTTCTTTTTTTTTTTTTTTGAGACGGAGTCTCGCTCTGTCACCCAGGCTGGAGTGCAGTGGTGCGATCTCGGCTCATGGCAAGCTCCACCTCCTGGGTTCACGCCATTCTCCCGCCTCAGCCTCCCGAATGGCTGGGACTACAGGCGCACACCACCACGCCTGGCTAATTTTTTGTATTTTTAGTAGAGACAGGGTTTCACCATGTTATCCAGGATGGTCTCGATCTCCTGAACTCGTGATCTACCCACCTTGGCCTCCCAAAGTGCTGGGATTACAGGCATGAGCCACCGCGCCCGGCCGAGATTGTCTCATTTTCTAGTCTTGTGCATACCCCTCCCCACCTGGATTACTTGTCATCATGGAATGAAGCTTCTACATTCTAATGTCCTTCAGGCTCTAGACCCCGAGGTTGGATAAGCTTCCCTTGTCCTGTAATACAAACTGTCCTGGTAAAGATGGATAAGCCACATCCAGTGTTGTTGGTAAACAAACCATGGAGACCTCACCTTGATGTTGATCCTACGTGACCTTTCTGTTCCAGGGGCATTCAGATGATGTTATGGGAGATGCTTTGAAGATCAGATGCAAGGTCTTAGAAGAAAGACCATCTGTAAAGAATCCTTTGCTTTCTCGCCTAACATATCAGTAGATCGATCGATCTATCTATCTATCTATCTATCTATCTATCTATCTATCTATCTATCTATCTATCATCTATCTACATACCTACCTATCTATCCATCCTGTCTATCTATATCTATCATCTTTCTATCCATCTATCTGTCTCTATGTATCTATCTGTCTCTATCTTTATCTTGCTAGCTAGCTATCATTCTTTTATATTTCTTCATTTTATCAATCAAGCATTCATTTGGCATGTTCTATGTACTGAGAAGAACTGTGTTCACAGGTTGTGGATTCAAAGATAGATGGTCTATCTTTGAATCCACAACCTATGGATTCGAAGAAAGATAGTCTTTAGGAAACATGTTTACATGGGATATAAATGTATGCTTAATAGTCAGAGAGACCCAGATTCAAATCCCAGCTCTGCTACCTACTTGCTGAGTGACCTTGGATAAGTTGCTACACCATACCACCCACCAGACCTCTGTTTGCTTATGTAGAAAGTTAGTCCTTACTTTGTGAGACTGCTGTAAAGGTTCAATGACATGGTGAATAGAAAGTACTTGATGTAGGCCTGGCATGGTGGCTCATGCCTGTAATCCCAGGACTTTGGGAGGCCCAGGTGGGTGGATCACCTGAGGTCAGGAGTTCAAGACCAGCCTGGCAAACCTGGTGAACCCCCATCTCTACTAAAAATACAAAAAATTAGCTGGGCATGGTGGCAGGCCCCTGTAATCCCAGCTACTCAGGAGGCTGAGGCAGGAGAATTGCTTGAACCCGGGAGGTGGAAGTTGCAGTGAGCTGAGATTGTGCCACTGCACTCCAGCCTGCGGAACAAGAGCAAAACTCCGTCTCAAAGAAAAAAAAAAAAGTGCTTGATGTAAAATCTGGTACATAGTATGTGCACAATAAATCTCAGCTTTGCTTGCTTGCTTGGTTGATTTTGTCTATACTGTACTAAACTTAGTTTGGGGACTAAATATACAAATACAAATCATACATATATAGCTCTTGTTTTTAGGAGCCTACGTCTTCTGAGAAAAGCAGGTGTGTTTGGTAATTAGAAGTGTTTGATAATACCCAGGGAGGTATTTATAAGCACTGTGGGTGTCTAGTGTGCTGGGCCTAAATCAGCCTGAAAAATAAGAGGTATCATCTGTGGATTTTCAAGTCCTTTATCCCATTTAACCCCCTAGAGAACACTGAGAGGTTGGAAATATTGCCCCATTTCAACAGAAGGCCCAGAAAAATCAAGGCACAGTGGCCAGCGTTCTCTGCTGCACCGGGAAGGTACCAGACACCCTGAGGCATCCTTGCTAGCATACTCCTCATGGGTGAGGCCTAGGCTGTGGCCACTGCAGAGGTCCAGATACTTCCAGGAAGGTCTGATTGTCAGTAAGTCAGTCTCTGTGTGCAGCCAAGAAGCTCCGAGTGCAATGGTCAGAGGAATAGAAATCTAGCAGGACAGGCTTGGCTCCAATCCCACATCTCAGGG
>NW_026653514.1:0-12558 GCF_009828535.3 Hylobates moloch | reverse complement strand
TGGCTGGACATTGATTCTGAACATTTTGAACATTATTTGCCTGTCTTCACTCATACTGGTTGCTGTCTTTTATAAGTAATCACCATGCTTAGCATGCACTTGAACTGTTGTTACTTAGGGTGCTTGACTATTTACAAGTCTCACTAGGATTCTAGGTATTCATTAGTCTCGTGGTGTGTATTTGCTGATGGTCCTATTATCTTTGTTGGTTCAGTTACACAGTACCATCCAAGATGCTGCAACACATTATACACAGGGTATGGGTTGTGGGAGCTACAGATTTCAGTTATTATTTAGGCTCAGAAACTTAGAATCTCTGCAAGGTTGGACAAGTTCCTTAGTCTTGTTTTAAGACCGTCTTGTTTTAAAAGTTAGTCCCAAATTCTTAAAATATAGAATAGGGGTGCTAGTAGTGCTCACAGAATTGTAGTACAGATCAGCTGGGAAAAAAGAGCCTATTAAACAGAGCCTGGTATTTAATAAGTATCAGCTGCCTTTAATTAGGAATCTGTGTTGTCATGATTAGAAGATTGGTTTATTTTACAGATCTGTAAGTATAGCCAAAATATGTCAAAATAACAACCAGAAAGAATCATATACCGTCCCTTGAACATTTCATCCCTAGAATCTAGCCAGATTAGCATCTCTATACTGACAATACTGTTAACACAGATTGTGCTCAAACCCCTCATTGACTTTTCAGCACCTGTAAATTACTGGAGATTTAGGAAGAAGTCTGGGGTTATGGCTTAGTTAAGCTGAGTGGCCAGAAAGTGTGAGATGCTGGATGCCTCCTCCAGTTCATTTCTCCAGCGGCCGCACCAGGCGTATCCATAGCTCCGCTCCCGGGAGCTCGTCTCCGGCGTGGGGCGTGTGCGCACCCCTGGCCGGGCGGAGCCTGGAGCCTGCTCATTAGCAGCGCGGGCAGCTCGTGCGCCCGCAGGAGGGAGGCGGAAGCACAGCCCTGCGCCGCCAGCAGGAGGAGGGAGCGCGGCGGCTGCAGGCAGGGGAGGGAGAGGAAAGAACGGAGGGACGGCTCCCGGACAGAGCGGGAAGAATCGGGGAGCGGCCGGTCAGGGGGGAGCTGCTCCGCTGCGCTGCGCTCGTTATTCACAGGACGCGGCGGCGCTTCCCGGGGCCGCTTCCCGGTCCCCTGGGTGGAGGCTGCCGTCTAAACCTGGCTCCAGGTGAGTTCCCCAAAGAAGTGAACCGAGAGGTCTCGAACCAGAGACGTGGAACTGGCGAGGCTGCTCGGCTCCCCAAGCGCTGCTGCCTTTACATTCCCAGATTCACGGGAGGTTTTGGGGGCGGCTGCACAGGCTGGAGGGGCGGATGGGCGGTTGCAATCCTCAGCCGGCGTGGGGGCGTTCGGGAGGAATTAGCTTCAGTGAACGGGGTTTTAGGAGATGTCGCCAAGGCACGCGTTATGTATGCGTTTCTAGAGGAGCTTTTGAGACAGAAATTTGGCTTCCCGGATGCCCGTTTTGGCCTTCTGTCCTTCCTTTTGCTTGCCTCATGCCCAATTTTCCAAGCCGAGGAAAGGACTGGAAGGGCGTGGAAGTAGGAGGTCTGGGCACAGAATGCGGCAGGGCAGCCCTGGTCTCCAAGTTTGGGGGTGGGGAGTGAGACCCTTTTCCTTTCAGCCTAATTTACCAGGGGAAAACCCGCAGAGCAACTTGAGGTGCCTTTGCTCCGCACCCTCCATAAGCTTATTAGAGGGAACTTCAGGCTCGCTAGACAGCCTGTGACAGGTGACGGCAATTTAGCTTAAAAGCCATGTTGGTTCACTTCGTCTCCTCTTTATCCTTTGTTGCAAAATTGATACCTTTTTGGATTTCTTTAACAGCACAAAGTTTAAGTGGCCGGCTGACAGGAAATATTTCTTTTGAAAATGCTATGAGAAAAGTGATGAGTTAACGTTGAGAGAAAGGCAACTTTATTTTCTTGGAAGAACTTTGGGGAAAGAGATTGATAGAGAAATTCTGGGCATGAAATTATGGACATTTCCCACAGAACTTCCTTCATTTATTTATTTTTTTACATTTCCTTCATTTTTTGAATCGTGTGTGTGTGTGTGTGTGTGTGTGTGTATCAGAGAGACAAAATTCCTTGGAGGTATTAGGACTTTATTTGGTTTAGAAGTTTCTTTCTTACTAATAGCACTAATTTGTGATCATCATGATTGTAAGAATTTACTAAGTGTTTTGCTTTTAGGTGTTTTGGGTCTGTTTTTTTAAAAAATTCAATACTTACTTTGTGGGCCTTGCTGAATACCTGTCAATAAAATCGGTGGGCTTACAGTTAGTCACATGACCCCTGTGGATTTAATAGCAGGTAAGTATACAAATGATAAGTTTAGGAAATAAATGTCAGAATCAACATTTAGGTGTGAAATTGAAATATCTTTCAAATATTTACCAAATTCTCTTTTAGGATCCAATGTCATTTTATGGTCAAGAGAGCTTAAAGGTTTCTCAGATTGAGATATATGTATCTACTTTGTTAATCAAAATGTAATGTTTTATTTTGTTCTTTCTTTAATGACTGAATTCAACAAATAAAACTTGCATATTTAATGTAAGGTTCTTTCACATATATTACTTCTCCAATTTTTAATCTAAATTTAAGGAGAAAAGCAATACTCCATTTTGTAGATGAAGAGACTGTGTCACAGAAGTATTACTTTACCTAGATTTCTGTAATTATTATGTTATAAACTTAGAAATTACATATTGTTATGGAACATATAAAATATATGAATGTTATAAACCATAAGAATTCAGACCTATGCTATTTAACTTCAAGTTTAGTTCTTTACCCAAACAATTGCATGACTACATTGAGACTACTGAAGTAATTATATATGAACATGCTATATGAAAAAATACTTAAAACATTTCTTATTTTTCTGGTATCTCTTTGATATAAAATATACTCTAATTTTATGGAGTTATATTCCATATTTAGATGCTCCTAACTTCCAAATAACACCTAAACTCCTAAAAACTGACCTGTGTCCTTCTTAATAGAAGTGGCTTGACAGGGAGACTCAATTTTTACTAAGAATATTCTTGGGATAATTTATGTCTTATAATCAAGATAAAGACAGGCCACATTTAGTTGTATTTTTAAACCACTTAGTGTGAACTTGCAACGCAGACATAACTTGCTTTCAGGCTACACTGCCAGCTTTGCAGTGAATAGTCTTTAAGATTCCGTGGAAACATTGGCAGATATAGCTAATGTATATCTGATGTAGGATTTATGAGAAAAGGAGAGGTAGAAACTGAATGCTCTTATATTTCATATGTGACCACATTCATAAAACTTTATTGATAAGTACTTTGGTGTCTGACACGGGCTGATACAAATAGGCTTCTTCAAGAGTTGAGGAAGAAAACAAAATCCCTATAATACAGCCTTTTTCCTCCTTTTCTTTCTTAAGCGGTAATAGTTGATCTTAGCTTTTGTGTGTCTATGCATGCTCAATACAGTTAGGGGTATAAGGAGAAGTTAAGCAAGAATATTGAATGCTAGCTAGGAAACTTTTTGGAGTCTCAAATACTTTGGAAGGATTTTTCACATTATATACATAAAATTCATAGTTACATTTGGGAACTAAGTATATTATACACAACTTTGCATCTGATTACAGGATTCCCTGTACATTTATAGCTCAGGTATTCTGGAAAGAGTCAAGATAATTAGTTTTACGGCTCTTGCCTGTGTGACCTGTTCCTTTCTGGTCCTGATATTAAAAGGATGACTTAAATTTTCTGGAATGTCAAAATTTTCTCTTCCCTCGGATCCTACAAAATACTTCAAGCAGTGTATGTGTGATACTCGCTGTCATTCCAACATTTCCAATCCTCCCGAGAATGCTAAACAATGCCCTATATTTCTTCCTTTGTAATTCTTTCAGATAGAGGGTTAGCTGAGTTAGGAAGAAAGGAGAGAGGGAGAGAAGAAGAGAGATGACATTTTATCCCTCAGGAAAGAACAAGACCAATTGTATTCCTAATTTAGAAATATTATTCTACAAACATTCCTGAACAAGAGGGCTTTGCATAGACATTAAAGCAGAATACCTAGTCAACTTCTAGTTGTGCCATGTAGTGAGATGGAAGTGAGATGAGCAAGCCGAGATCATTTTTGTTGGAGAACTGAGACCACATGAAATAGGTAACAGAGTTACCCCAACTGGGGGGGCAAGAGGACTTGAAAGTTTCCTCCATCAATTTGCAGTTAGTACAGGGCTGCTCCAGTGATCAGAGTCATGAATGCCCTAGAGTGTCTGTATAACCCTGTACACAGGCTGAGACAGCTCTAACGGCCCAGAAAAGCCTCTGGACAGAATCACTGCACCCTTGGACATTGTCCGACCGCATGTATGAGAATAGTGAGTGCTGAGGAGTTGTGGGTAGCTCGGTACAACTCTTGCTAAAGGAGTGTCATCAACATTCATTGCTGAAAGTGAATTTTTTCATTCACATATGTGATGCCTATTAGGTCATGCTTTCTTGGATACAAATTTGTACAAGATATGAATTAATTTTTGAACATCCTTTCTTAAAAGTACCATGTTCATATGGTTGCTCATTTTAATATGAGTAGTTCAGATGGGACATAATATAGTAAGGAGATGATTGAACATCCTAAGATCTAGTGTATATACCTTTGTTCATGATGAGATTCATCCCCTGTCCCCCTTGGTAGTGACACTGATGGCATAAGGGAGTATTAGATGAAATTTAATGCAGAAAACAATGGGATATATGAATGGTAGATATGGTTGACAACCACCATTTTCACTGAAGTTGTTTCAAAGCAAAGAAATTTGGGATAAATTCATTTTATTTGCTCCTGAAGGGTAATTAGGAATAAGTAGGAATTGTGAAGAGGCTGTAGTGTTGACATTAAGAGAAGTTTTTGATTGTTAAAATAGGATATATTACACAAGAGTGAATAAACAGAAGATACTGAACAAATATTCTGTCATAAGAAGTGATGGATTATTCGGATTTGTTGAACTATGTTTTTAAATGTATTATTTAAATATTAAAACCTTAAATAACATTTAAATATTATAAAAGTTATAGAAAATTATGTTTTCAATACAAATATACACTTATAAGCTATATTGTAGATATGGGAGTAAACAATGCAATTTTTTTTAACTGAGTGAAAAATTTAGTTTTTTAAAATTCCAAATGGAGCTAACAGCTTAGTGTGATACATATTTTGAATTTCAAAATTTGTAACCAAATAGGTCAAATGTGTTGAACTGTACTTTTCTTGAAGAACTGTGATAAGAATGAGCAGTGAAAAAATTACAGCATACTTACCAGGGATCAAATACTTGCTTAGGGTTAATAAGAAAAATCTCAGCAAACGCTAGAAATGAGGTACACGATCTATCACAGACCCATGATTAAAGTGATATCTTGTTAGGTATATGAGCTTGAAAAGAAACGGCATAGCTTCACTTTACCTCAGTTGCTTCTTTTGTAAAACGGGGAGACTAAGAGTGTGGTAACTCAAAATCCTTTGTTAATGATTTGCTTCTTAGAACAGTGCCAGGTCCAATTAGGATTAGATTGCTATTTTTATTATTGATATTTGCCCTAGTTCTGCCTTTTATTGACTGTGTGAAATTGGTGAAGATCCCTTTCTGAAGCTTTGTTTCTTACCTACAAGCTGGGAATAGAATACCTGCTATGAAGAGTGGTCGTTAGTACATTAGAAAGGCTGGATATTTGTTTATATAAGGGGCTCAGCGCATGGTAGAAATTTGATAGCATTTTTTTCTTGCCCTCCCATGTATTACTGTGGAGACATCCCACATATTATGTCCAAGTTTTTATTTTCCCCTCAAATGCAATGTCAAGCATAAAACATTCCTATCTCCTAATTCTCTTCTGATGTTCTACAACTATTAAAGTATAGAAAACTAGAATGAGTGTTTTTATAACTTTTGCTGTACTTAAGCATGTGGAGAGAAGAGCGCTAGATCACAGGACACACTTTGATAGGAAAAGGGAAATATTTACACCACAAACAACTTTCTCCTCATGCTTAACAGTTTTATGCTGTCATTCTGTCAGCACCAAGTGAGATTTTTCTATTTAAATGGTTTTCTATTTGTGGTATGATAATTCATGTATGGACTTCATGTAATTAACATAAATATAATGGATGGTTGAGAAGTGGTTTATTTTTACCAAGAGGAAAAAATTTGTACACGATTTTTTAAAATATTGCTTTGAAAATATTTAAAATTAAGTTTGATTCAGTTGGTGGAAGATAGCGTCACAAACTCACTGCTAGTGGTATTCTTGAGAAGTAATGTTTGAATTTTCTAGGTATTGTCCCCAGACTGGCTTAAAAGAATTTAATTTTAGAAGTAAATTTTCTGCTTAACATGGAAGATTTTTCCCTGAAAATATTAGCTTCATCAGATACACAGTTGCTTAGGGGTAGCTGCATGGAATTATGGGAAGGGTGAAATAGAAAAACATTTTCATCTCTAAGTTATACATACTGGTGTAATCATATTGATTGGATGATAATGATAATTATAGCAATAATGTGATTGAAAGGGTAAGCAAGTAACATATAATACAGTTACTAATTTAATCCTGTGATTGAGTTTACCACTTCGTTTCTCTTTTCTGGAATCCCTTAAGTTTGTCACTATTGCACTTTATTTCCTTTGCTTATTGTAGTGGTGTATTAGTTGTATTACTGCTGCTATAACAAATTACCACACATTTACATAACTTAACACATATTTCTTGTCTTGCAGTTTCAAAGGTCAGAAGTCCAAAATCACTTTAATTAGGCTAAGTCAATGTGTCTGCAGTGTGGGTTCCTTCTCAAGGTGCTGAGGGGAGAATCCATTCTCTTGCATTTTCTGCTTCTGGTGGCACCTGTCTTCATTGTCTTTTACCCATTCCTCCATTTTCAAGGTGCGTTGCTTTTATTTCTGTTTGTGTCTCCGCGTTGTCTCCTCCTTTAACTTTGAGTCCTTCTCTCCACTTCATCTAAGGACTCCTGTGATTACTTTGGACTCACATGGATGATCTGGGATAATCACCTTGTCTCCAGATCCTTAACTGAATCGTATCTACAAGTCCCTTTGGCTGTGTAAGGCAGCACATTCCCAGGGCCTGGAGATTAGGTCAAGAACATCTTTTGGGACTATTATGCAGCCTATCACAAGTGGTAATAACACTTTTATGCCTTGAGACCCTGAAATTAATGTACTTGCTTACACGTGGAAAAACAATGTATCTGTGGGGGTAACAGTTTATTTTTGAACCATTAGAAGGTATTGATGGGGAAGTTTTCATCTGACAACAGATACTGATAAATTAAATACCCTTAGATTTGTCAAAACTAGCTTTAGTAAAATATAAGTAAAAGTATTTACACTGCTAGGGTCAAAAATATTAATTAAACCCATTATTTATCAAGGCCAAGTCCTGGATTAGTTAGGTTTAAATTAACATAGAACATTATCTTCCATAGTGCTTATGTGTGAAGCTTAGTTCTTGTTGACAAAACCTCATCCATATAAGAAAGCATGGAAAGATTGGTGTTTTTTTAACCTTTGCAGAATATAAATTTTCAAAGGGATGTTAGACAGTAGTTCCATCATAATTGATGCAGTTCACAAACATTCATTGTGAATATTTTATCTCATGAGTTATGACACTAATCATAGACTTCTAGAAGAAATTTAGCAATGGCCATGTCAGCCTTCCAAATCTTTCTGTAACCTAGAAGAGGATCATTGCATAAGATAGATTCATTTTCCCCTTTATTCCATTGTTTCCAGAGAGAACTTGAAATGCCCTGTTCAAATTAATTTAATGCAAATGAATTCTTGCTGCCTCACAAGTAGTTTGTCCTTCATTTTTCTTAAAATTATATTGAAAATGGATGTGACATGCTTTACTGGTTGTTGTGCAGGGAGCATTGTCCTTCCTAAAAGCTCCCTCATTTGTCAAAATGAAGCCATGAAGAGTAAAGTAAATTATATTATCTGATCATAGTATCACAATTGACCTTAAAACAATAAATGTTATAATCAGTGCAAATTGCTGAATAGTGTTTACAGTTGTAGAAATTTCAAAGGAAACCCTGGTTGAGATACAAAGCTGCTATAATCATTTTTAAAATCTTTGTTTTTCTTTTACTTTGGAACAGTAGTGCAGTAAGTACTTCTGCCTTATTGTTCTCTCTGCCTTCCAGAAACCCTCATTCAAATATTCTAAGTTTTTAAGTCTTTTTCATTTCTTTTAATATTGTAACATTTAACAATGTCAAAGAAAGTATAATTTTTCTGGAAATCAAGCTAAAAATAAAGAGAAGCCGATGTAAATGAACATCAAATTAACAAGATTGATTAGGAAAAGTAATTTTTGAAAAGGGCCCCAAATCCCTTTGCACATAAATGCAAAAGAATTTAGTGAAAGAAGGTGAAACTGGAGTAATGAACTCTACGGATGCGTAAGTAACTCTTAATGAGTATGAGTAACATACATGCATATCTTTAGCTCCCAGTTTCAGAGATACAGTAGTTGTACAACAAATGGTCCTTTCTTGCTGTTAAGGAAGCCTCTCCTCCTCCAGCCATGCTATTCCTCAGAGCAAGCTCTTCCACTGAGTTTTCAGCAACCATAAGTAAGAAGGATGGTACCATAGGCTGCGTGTACATATGGCCCTGGTTAGCAGGCCAACTGTTCCTTTTGCCCACCCACATCACTGGGGACATATGGCATTACTTTGACTGTGGAAATGTGTGTGTGGACATATCTTGGTATGAGTAAAAGACTGTTGATTGTCTTTCTCTTGTCGCTCGTGCAACCGTCTCCTTGTGGAGATCATATTATCCATAACACTAGATTTGAGGATGATAAATGACGTTGTTATTATTAACTGAATTTGCCTCTCTAGTTTGATCACAAAACCAGTGAATGTTTGCTTATGGAACATGTAAAGCTTATAGAAGATGGAAAGCTTCCAGAAAGAAATGATGGCTTTTCTAAGCATAAGAGTCAGGTCTTTTTCAATCAAAAACTACCTCATTCAAAACTTCAAGAGTTATGTAAAACCAGAAGAGCAGGGGGTTCAGAAATGCTATGGAGATCATTTATTATAAAATAGCCATTAATGAAATGTAATAGTGAGTCTGTTGTTGTGACTATGTGGAGAAATTAATGAGAAAATATAAGATAGGCTGGAATGAAGAGAGTCATCTGATCACAGCATAATTCATTTTATATAGTTCACAGTATTGTAACTTTAAAAAAATTATGAATTTTTTCAATACTGTGAATTCTGAATTTGCAATGTGAGGCTTTTCAATCCTTGCAACAAGTGTGTATTTTTCAGTGGTTCTAGAATTATCGGGGATTTCGAGCTGCTTCTGATAAGAAGGCAAGGCTAGAGGACTCGTGTTGAGGTGGCATTTGCACAGGACTTTAGATAACATACATCGATGATGTAGAGAGAAGAGCGGGTGATGTTGCTGTGGATTATAGGGGAAAGGCACCTTTTGCTCCCTCTGCTGACCTATTTGTGTATTCAGCTGTGTAGCATATTTCTTGTATAATTACATAGTAATTTCACACACTACATTAAGAAAATCTGAACAATTTTTACTAAACTCATGTTTTCTAAATATTAAGTAAATAAAACCAATATTTGGCTAGGTAACATTTATAAAAACAGGATTTCTAGATAGATGATGATAAATTTTCATCTATATCTATAGAGCTGATAAATTTTCAAAACACTTTGAATATCACTTGTACTACAAAGCCTCGTTTCAGTTTCAGTGCCATGGCACATTGATTAATCACCACTAAAGCGGTACATGAAACATTTGGCAATATAGGTATTTGGTAATGGTGATTGATGCACAGAATACAGCAACATTATTATGCACTGGCCTTGAGAACTTTAGTTTTCATCTTCGTTCACCTGATAGAGAACAAACTAACAGCTTTTTTCTTTCACCTTGCTGGAGAATAAACTAACAACTTCAAATTATCTGATCCATCCAAAAACTTATTTCCTTGAAACTCACTGATTTATTTATTATTTCGGGGGGATCACTATTATTTGCTGTAGTAAAATATCAAATGATCAATATTTTATACCAACATGGCAGCTCACATGGTAGGCAACAGAATGAAAACAAACAGGTTTACTACCAAGAATTATACTATATTGCTTTTATTGACAGAAAAACCATACAGATAATTTTATTCAGAGATTTATGTGAATTATTTTGATAAGTGTATACATATATTTATAACTGACCTTTCTTTGTCAAGTGTGTGCCCACACACGTATTCATACTAAATCAATCTTAGAGATCTTATCCAAAGATTGAATTTCTTAAAGTGACTGTTCCAAATATGTATAATTTATGGCAAAAAAGTCACAAAATGGCAATACAAGGAGGCATAAAAGTGAAGATAAAGGGGGAGATGATGGTTAAAAACACCTGTAAATGAATAATTGATTTTGATTTAAATTCTCTTTAGTTCTTAGCTGATGAAATGAATATAAATGAAATTATTATGCAAAACACCTCTATTTGTTGTATATGCATGTACGTATATGTGTTACAAATACAAAACTGGTAGGATATTATTTAACATATATTCACACTCATAATGTGCATATATGTACATAATGAAAATGAGTGCTTGTTTTATATGTATGTATACACACACATACACATATTGCATACTTTCATTTTTTAAAATTTTACTTTAAGTTCTGGGATACATGTGCTGAACATGCAGGTTTGTTACATAGGTATACTTGTGCCATGGTAATTTGCTGCACTCATCAACCTGTCATCTAGGTTTTAAGCTCCACATGCATTAGCTATTTGTCCTAATGCTCTCCCTCCCCTTTCCCCCCCACCCACCTACAGACCCCAGTGTGTGATGTTCCTCTCTCCCTGTGTCAACATGTTCTCATTGTTCAGCACCCACTTATGAGTGAGAACATGCAGTGTTTGGTTTTCTGTTCCTGTGTTAGTTTGCTGAGGATGATGGTTTCCAGCTTCATCCATATCCCTGCAAAGGACGTGAACTCATCCTTTTTTATGGCTGTGTAGTATTCCATGGTGAATATGTGCCACATTTTCTTCATCCAGTCTATCATTGATGGGCATTATGTTGGTTCCAAGTCTTTGCTATTGTAAATAGTGCCATGATAAACATATGTGTACATGTGTCTTTAGAGTAGAATGATTTATAATCCTTTGGTATATACCCAGTAATGGGATTGCTGGGTCAAATGGTATTTCTGGTTTTATATCCTTGAGGAATCACCACATTGTATTCCACAATGGTTGAACTATTTTACAAGCCCACCAACAGTGTAAAAGTGTTCCTATTTCTCTGCATCTTCTCCAGCACCTGCTGTTTCCAGAATTTTTAATGATCACCATTCTAACTGGTGTGAGATGGTATGTCATTGTGGTTTTGATTTGCATTTCTCTAATGATCAGTGATAATGAGCTTTTTTCATATGTTTATTGGCCACATACATGTCTTCTTTTGAGGAGTGTCTGTTCATATCCTTTGCCCACTTTTTGATGGGGTTGTTTTTTTTCTTGTAAATTTGTTTAAGTTCCTTCTAGATTCTGGATATTAGACCTTTGTCAGATGGATAGATTGCAAAAATTTTCTCATATTTTGTAGTTTGCCTGTTCGCTCTTGTGATAGTTTATTTTACTGAGCAGAAGCTCTTTAGTTTAATTAGATTCCATCTGTCAATTTTGGCTGTCATTTCAAGTGCTGTTGGTGTTTTAGTCATGAAGTCTTTGCCCACACCTATGTCCTGAATCATATTGCCTAGGTTTTCTTCTAGGGTTTTTATAGTTTTAGGTTTTACATTTATGTTTTTAATCCACCTTGAGTTAATTCTTTTATAAGGTATAATGAAGGGGTCCAGTTTCTCTTTTCTGCATATGGCTAGCCAGTTTTCCCAGCGCCATTTATTACATAGGGAATCCTTTCCCCATTGCTTGTTTTTGTCAGGTTTGTTGAAGATCAGATGGTTGTAGATGTGTGGTGTTATTTCTGAGGCCTCTATTCTGTTTCATTGGTCTATATATCTATTTTGGTATTAGCACCATGCTGTTTTGGTTACTTTAGCTTTGTAATATAGTTTGAAGTCAGGCAGCGTCATGCCTCCAGCTTTGTTCTTTTCGCTTAGGTTACCCTTGGCTCCACAGGCTCATTTTTGCTTCCATATGAAATTTAACATAGTTTTTTTCTAGTTCTGTGAAGAAAGTCAATGGTAGCTTGATGGGAATAGCATTGAATCTATAAATTACTTTGGGCAATATGGCCATTTTCATGATATTGAGTCTTCCTATCCATGAGGATGGAATGTTTCTCTATATGTTTGTGTCCTGTCATTTCCTTGAGCTCTGGTTTGTAGTTCTCCTTGAAGAGGTCCTTCACATCCCTTGTAGGTTGTATTCCTAGGTATTTTGTTTTCTTTATAGCAATTGTGAATGGG
>NW_026653513.1:0-12575 GCF_009828535.3 Hylobates moloch | reverse complement strand
GGAGCCCAAACCCAACGTTCCTTGGCCAACTCCTTCCCAGATCTCCTTGGCTTAGCAGCTGAAGACTGACACTGCCCTATTGCCTCGGAAGCCCCCTGGACCATCACAGATGCCGAGCTTCGGGTAACTCTTACAGAGGAGAGTGAGTCTGTCCCCTTCTTAATCAATACAGAGGCTACCCACTCCACCTTACCTTCTTTTCAAGGGCCTGTTTCCTTTGCCTCCATAACTGTTGTGGGTATTGACGGCCAGGCTTCTAAACCTCTTAAGACTCCCCAACTCTGGTGCCAACTTGGACAACATCCTTTTATGCACTCTTTTTTAGTTATCCCCACCTACCCAGCTCCCTTATTAGGTCAAGACACTTTAACCAAATTATCTGCTTCCCTGACTATTCCTGGGCTACAGCCACACCTTATTGCCACCCTTTTCCCCAGTTCAAAGCCTCCTTCGCATCCTCCCCTTGTATCTCCTCACCTTAATCCACAAGTATGGGACACCTCTACTCCCTCCTTGGTGACTGATCATGCACCCCTTACCATCCCATTAAAACCTAATCACCCTTACCCCACTCAACGCCAATATCCCATCCCACAGCATGCTTTAAAAGGATTAAAGCCTGTTATCACTCGCCTGCTATAGCACGGCCTTCTAAAGCCTATAAACTCTCCTTACAATTCCCCCATTTTACCTGTCCAAAAACCAGACAAGTCTTACAGGTTAGTTCAGGATCTGCGCCTAATCAACCAAATTGTCTTGCCTATCCACCCCATGGTGCCAAACCCATATACTCTCCTATCCTCAATACCTCCCTCCACAACCTATTATTCTGTTCTAGATAAACCTAGCTGACCCGATAAATCCTAAATCCTTTCCCCACTCCCCTTTCCGTTCCTTAAAAAACAGCCCTAAAAGCTAGTCCCACACTAGCTCTCCCTAACTCATCCCAACCCTTTTCATTACACACAGCCGAAGTACAGGGCTGTGCAGTCAGAATTCTTATACAAGAGCTGGGACCGCGCCCTGCAGCATTTCTGTCCAAACAAATTGACCTTACTGTTTTAGCCTAGCCCTCATGTCTGCATGCGGTGGCTGCTGCTGCTTTAATATTTTTAGAGGCCCTCAAAATCACAAGCTATGCTCCACTTACTCTCTACAGTTCCCATAACTTTCAAAATGTATTTTCCTCCTCACACTTGAGGCATATACTTTCTGCCACCCAGCTCCTTCAGCTATACTCAGTCTTTGTTGAGTCTCCCACAATTACCATTGTTCCTGGCCCGGACTTCAATCCTGCCTCCCACATTATTCCGGATATCACACCTGACCCCCATGACTGTATCTCTCTGATCCATCTGATATTCACTCTATTTCCCCATATTTCCTTCTTTCCTGTTTCTCACCCTGATCACATCTGGTTTATTGATGGCACTTCCACCAGGCCTAATTGCCACATACCAGCAAAGGCAGGCTATGCTATAGTATCTTCCACATCTATCATTGAAGCTACCACTCTGCTCTGCCCCCCTTCCACTACCTCTCAGCAAGCCGAACTCATTGCCTTAACTCAAGCCCTCACTCTTGCAAAGGAATTATGTGTCAATATTTATACTGACTCTAAATATGCCTTCCATATCCTGCACCACCATGCTGTTATATGGGCTGAAAGAGGTTTCCTCACTACGCAAGGGTCCTCCATCATTAATGCCTCTTTAATAAAAACGCTTCTCAAGGCTGCTTTACTTCCAAAGGAAGCTGGATTCATTCACTGCAAGGGCCATCAAAGGGCATCAGATTCCATTGCTCAGGGCAATGCTTATGCTGATAAGGTAGCTAAAAAGCAGCTAGCGTTCCAACTTCTATCCCTCACGGCAGTTTTTCTCTTTCTCACTGGTCACTCTCACCTACTCTCCCACTGAAACTTCCACCTATTAATCTCTTCCCACACAAGGCAAATGGTTCTTGGACCAAGGAAAATATCTCCTTCCAGCCTTACAGGCCCATTCTATTCTGTCGTCATTTCATAACCTCTTCCACGTAGGTTACAAGCCACTAACCTGTCTCCTAGGACCTCTCATTTCCTTTCCATTGTAAAAATGTATCCTCAAAAAATCACTTCTCAGTGTTCCATCTGCTAGTCTACTATTCCTCAGGGATTTCTCAGGCCCCCTCTCTTCCCTACACATTAAGCTTGAGAATTTCCCCTGCCCAGGACTGACAAATTAACTTTACTCACATGTCCCAAGTCAGGAAACTAAAATACCTCTTGGTCTGGGTAGACACTTTCACTGGATGAGTACAGGCCTTTCCCACGGGGTCTGAGAAGGCCACCACAATCATTTCTTTCCTTCTGTCAGACATAATTCCTCAGTTTGGCCTTCCCACCTCTACAAAGTCTGATAATGGACCGGCCTTTACCAGTCAAATCACCCAAGCAGTTTCTCAGGCTCTTGGTATTCAGTGAAACCTTCATACCCCTGACAGTCCTCAATCTTCAGGAAAGGTAGAATGGGCTAATCGTCTTTTAAAAAACACACCTCACCAAGCTCAGCCTCCAACTTAAAAAAATAAAGGACTCTGTCAAAAATAGAGCCCAAAAACTCACCAACCAAACAAGTAATTACACTGAACACCCTTGAACACTCTCTAATTGGATGTCCTGGGTCCTCCCAATTCTTAGTCCTTTAATACCTGTTTTTCTCCTTCTCTTATTCGGACCTTGTGTCTCCCATTTAGTTTCTCAATTCATCCAAAACCGTATCCAGGCCATCACCAATCATTCTATACGACAAATGTTTCTTCTAACAACCCACAATATCACCCCTTACCACAAAATGTTGCTTCAGCTTAATCTCTCCCACTCTAGGTTCCCACGTTGCCCTAATCCCGCTCAAAGCAGCCCTGAGAAACATCACCCATTATCTCTCCATATCACCCCCCAAAATTTTCACAACCCCAACACTTTACCACTATTTTGTTTTTTTCTTATTAATATGAGAAGACAGGAATGTCAGGCCTCTGAGCCCAAGCTAAGCCATCATATCCCCTGTGACCTGCACGTATACATCCAGACGGCCTGAAACAACTGAAGATCCACAAAAGAAGTGAAAATAGCCTTAACTGATGACATTCCACCATTGAGATTTGTTTCTGCCACACCCTAACTGATCAATGTACTTTGTAATCTCCCCCACCCTTAAGAAGGTTCTTTGTAATTCTCCCCACCTTTGAGAATATACTATGTGAGATCCACCCCCGCCCGCAAAACATTGCTCCTAACTCCACTGCCTATTCCAAAACCTATAAGAACTAATGATAATCCCACCACCCTTTGCTGACTCCTTTTTCGGACTCAGCCCACCTGCACCCAGGTGAAATAAACAGCCTTGTTGCTCACACAAAGCCTGTTTAGTGGTCTCTTCACACGGACGTGTGAGACAATTCAAACTGTATTATTCTGCCCCTGCCCCCCCCAAATCTCATGTCCTTCTCAGATTTCAAAACACAGTCATCTCCTCACAATAGTTTTTCAGTCTTAGCTTGTTCCAACATCGACTCAGTCAAATGTCCCAAGTCTCAAGTTCCAAGTCCAAAGTCTCATCTGGAGATGAGACCTTTGATCTGTGAACTTGTGAAATCAAAGACAAGTTACTCATGTTGGAGGTACAATGGTGGTACAGGCATTGGATTAACATTTCAATTTCAAAAGAGAGAAGTTGGTCAAAATAAAGGGGTAAGAGGCACCACAAAAATATGAAACCCAGCAGGGCAGACATTAAACCTTAGAGCTCCAGAATAATCTCCTTTGACTCCAAGTTCACATACTGGACACAATGGTGTGAGGATTGAGATCCCAAGGCTTTGGGCAGCTCTGCCCCTGTGTTTTTACAGGGTACATCCCTTGTGACTGCTTTCACAGGTTGAAATTCAATGCCTGTGGCCTTTTCAGGCTCAAGGTACAAGCTGCTGGTGGTCTACCATTCTGGCTTCTGGAGGGCAGTGGTCCCCTTCTCACAGCTCCATTAGGCAGTGCCCCAGTGGTGACTCTCTGTAGGGGCTCCAACCCCATATTTCCTCTCAGCATTGCCTAGTGGAGTTTCTCAGTGGGGGCTCTGCCCTTTCAGCAAGCTTCTGCCTGGTCACACAAGCTTTCCCATATATCCTCTGAAATCTAGGTAGAACCTGCCATGCCTTCTTCACTCTTGCACTCTGGTGCCTGCAAGCTTAACACCATACGGAAGCCACCAATGCTTATGGCATGCACCCTCTAGCATGGCCTGAGCTGTACCTGAGTTGCTTTGAGCTAAGGCTGGAGCTGGAGCTGCTGGGATCCAGGAAGCAGTGTCCTCAGGCTGAGCAGAGCAATGGGGCCCTAGGCCTGGCCTCTGAAATCATTCTTTCTTCCTAGGATCCTGGCCCTGTGATGAGAGGGTGGGCCTGGAAGATCTCTGAAATGCCTTTGAGGCCTTTTTTTCCATTGTCTTGGATATTAGTACCTGGTTCCCTTTTAGTCATGCTAGTTCGTTTAGCAAGTGGTTGCTCCACAGCCTGCTTGTATTCCTTTCCTGAAAATGCTTTTTATTTCTCTGCCACATAGCCATGCAACAAAATTTCCAAACTTTTACACTCTGCTTCCCTTTTAAATAAAAATGTGCCTTATGTCTCTGCTCCCCAACCTGATCTAGGCTGTTAGAAGCAGCCACATGACTTCTTGACTGCTTTCCTGCTGAGAAATTTCTTCTGCCAGATATCCTAGGATATCTCTTTTAAGTTCAAACTTCCACACATCCCTAGGGCATGGCCACAATGCAGGATGGAACTACAAGGTGAAATAAATGAATCCACTATCACAGCTGGAGGCTTCAACACCTTTCTATCAGAAGTATACATAAACAACAGGCAGAAAATTCGAAAGGATGTAGTTATCAATCAACTGGATATAATAGGCAACTATTAACTACTTTATTCAACAACAGTAGGATCCACATGCTTCTCATATATAATACTCATCGAGATAGACTACATTCTGGGTCACAAAAGACACCTTAAATATTTAAAAGAATAGAAATCATACAATGTCTCTTCTCAGACTACAGTGGAATTAAACTAAAAACAAATAATGGAAAGATAGCTGGTAAATCTCAAAACATTTGGAGGTGAAACAATAAGCTTCCTAATAATACACAGGTCAAAAAATGAAACTCTAAAAAAATTTAAAAATATTTTGAACTAAATGAAAATTAAAATGCAACCCATCAAAACTTGTGGGATGGAGTTAAGGCAGTGCTTAGGGTGAAATATATAGCACTGAATGCATATATCAGAAAAAAATATCTAAAATCAATAATTCAAGCTTCCCTCTTTGGGAAGTAGAAAAAGAAGAGCAAATTGATCTTGGAGAAGAACAATAAAATCTATAAGCCTTTATCTGGTCTAATTTAGAGAAAAGAGGAGAAGACACAAATGACTAATATAAGAAAATGAAAAGGAGGTATTACTACAGATCTCATAGACATTAAAAGGATAATAAAAAACAATTTTATGCCCACAAATTTGATAACCCAGATTATATGAACCAATTCTTTGAAAGACACAATCTGCCAAAACTCACACAAGGAGAAATAGACAATTGGAGTAGAAATAGATTTATTAAAGAAGTTGAAACAATAATTTAAGAACTTGCAAAACAAAAAGCACCAGGCCCAGATGGGTTCACTGCTTAATTCTACCAAATATTTAAGGACAAAATTATACCAGTTCTCTACAATCTCTTTCAGAAGACAGAAGCAGAGGGAATGCATACTAATTCTTTCTATAAGGCCAGCATTACCCTAACACCAAAACCAGACTAAAACATTACACTAAAAGAAAACTATCCATTACTATCTCTCAGATAACTAACAACCTAATGAAAACAAATGGGCAAAATACCTGAAATGACACCTCACCAAAAGATATATACAGGTGGAAAATAAGCATATAATAAGTTGTTAAACATCATATGTCATTAGAGAATTGCAAATTAAAACAATTATGAGATAGTACTATGCACCTATTAGAACGGCCCAAACCCAAAGCACTGACAGTACCAAATATTGGTAAGGATATGGTGCAACAGGAACTCTCAGTTATTACTGGTAAGAATGCAATATAGTACAGTCACTATGGAAAATAGATCGGCAATTTATAACAAAATTAAACATATTCTTAATATATGATCCAGCAATGCACACCCGGTTATTATCCAAATGAGTTGAGAACTTATGTCCAAAAACAAAAACAGCAAACAAACATTTATATCATCTTTATTCATAATTCCCAAAACTTGGAAGCAACCAATATGCCCTTCAGTGGGTGAATGAACAAATCAACTGTGGTCCATTTAGACAATGGAATATTATTCAGCACTAAAAAGAAATAATCTATCAAGTCATACAATGACACGAAGAGACCTTAAATGCATATTACTACATGAAAGAAGCTCCAATATGAAAAGGCTGCATATTTTATTATTCCAACTATATGACATTCCATAAACGTTTAAAATATGGAAACGGTAAAGGTTTCAATGAATTTCAGGGATTTGGGTGAGGGATGAATGGGTATTTGGATCACAGGGGATTTTTAGAGCATAGAGAGATGAATGGATATTCGGATCACAGGGGATTTTTAGAGCATGGAAACAACTCTGTATGATACTACAATGGTAAACATATGTCATTATATATTTGTCAAACTCACAGAATATACAATACTAAGAGTGAGCCCTAATATAAACTATGAACTTAGGGTGATAATGATGTGTCATTGTAGGTTTTTTTTTTTACTGTAAAATATGTACCACTCTGGTGAAGGATTTTGATAGTGGTGGAGACTGTGTATAGAGGGAGAGGGGTTATATATGAAATCTCTGTACCTTCTGCTCAAGTTTGCTGTGAACCTAAAACTGCTCTAAAAATAAAACCTATTTTAAAAAATGATCGTCATTTAAGGTCCTAAAAGTTTGTAAACTAGTGTATGGAGGGCACCTAAGGAACGGAAAAGTCTAAGAATCCTATAGTTTTACTAGGTTACAATGAAGTTTCTTTTAACAAGGGGTACAGGTCACCTAGTTAGACTGTTCCTTTTGAAGTAATTATTCTCATTAAAAGCAGACCTGAGACTGTATCTGGGGGAAAGTTGGACCACTGTAAGGGGAATATCTTGACCATTTCATTCGTATAAACTTGACCTTAGATGGAGGCTTTCTGGGCTCAGTAATTGTTCCTTGATTATAACAAGCCTCAATCTACTGTTCAGTGAATTTTTCCTCCACTATATACACCAGGATCAAGTTAATATATTGTCATTGGCCCTCTGCTGTTCAAACTGGTTGCAGAGAGTTCATTGTACATTTCAATTAAATACTGAGTGAGAAGTGGGAACATGGCAGCACTCTAAACTGATGAAGGTAATATATGGCTTAGTCAGAGATTTGTCATTTGACAGGACCTCAAATGCCAGAAAGTTGTATCAGATGGTGTTGTATTACTTTAAATACATTCTTTCACATTTTCCTCATGGGAAAACAAAACAAAACAAAACAAAAAACAGCAGAGACAAAGGAGATGAAAGGAAATGAGGACAAGAAATAGAGGTTCACATAAAAAGAAGAAAACACAATTTTTAAACAGAATAAAAGTAAATGGAACTGGATTGACCAAGAACTATTTGAAAGACAGAGATATATTCGTCTTTGGCCACATAATTATGCATCTTAAGTTATAGTTTCTGACAGAGATAGTACTTGATCTTTCTGAAGGCATAAATTGACTGTTTAAAATACAAGGGACCACATTTCTCATGTGACTAGTAAGTTGGTTCTTAACAGGTCAGAAAATGGTGTTCCAACATTATTTATAGACATGTTAGCAACATCAGGATAAGTATATAACCTCTTAAGCTAACAGAAATGGAGAGAGGGAAGAAATATTTATTCAACACCTACTATTAGTGCACTGGCTCATGCATGTTCTTTCACATGTGTTGAATCCTTTCATTCTTTTTTTTTTTTTTAGATGGAGTCTTGCTCTGTTGCCAGGCTGGAGTGCAGTGGCACAATCTCGGCTCCAACCTCCGCCTCCCGGGTTCCAGCTATTCTCCTGCCTCAGCCTCCAAAGTAGCTGGGACTACAGGTACATGCCGTCATGCCTGGCTAATTTTTGTATTTTTAGTAGAGACAGGGTTTCACCATGTTGGCCAGGCTGGTCTCAGACTCCTGACCTTCTGATTTGCCTGCCTCGGCCTCCCAAAGTACAGGGATTACAGGTGTGAGCCACCACGCCCAGATGAATCCTTTCATTCTTAAATGATTCTGGTGAAGATTAAATAAATTAAAATCCATTTGTCATATTTTTAAAAACAGTATACTTAGGCCGAGCACGGTGGCTCACACCTGTAATCCCAGCACTTTGGGAGGCCAAGGCAGGAGGATCACCTAGGTCAGGGGTTTGAGACCACCCTGGCCAATATGGTGAAACCCCATCTCTTCTAAAAATACAAAAATTAGCCAGGTGTGGTGGCACACGCCTGTAATCCCAGCTACTTGGGAGGCTGAGGCAGGAGAATCACTTGAACGTGGGAGGCAGAGGTTGCAGTGAGTCCAGATCGCACCACTGCACTCCACCCTGGGCAACAGAGGGAGACTCTGACTCAAAAAAAAAACAACTGTATACTCATTTTAAATTTTAATACTATAAATGTGTTTCAGCTTTATTGATTGAAACATTAAGAATAATTTTGTCCTTATAGCTATCTCTACCTTAGGCATTTTCTCATTGTTTCGGCTATAGAATGTGAGTTGAAAATACCCAATATCCATGATTAATGTAATACTTTAATATAAATATACTTATCTGTTGTCTGTGCTTCCTCGGAATAGATTTTGCAAGTTTATTTTTATATGTAAAATCTCATTTTTATTTGATTTTATTATACTTTCGTAATTAATTAAGGAAAATAAAAACTCTTAAGACTCAACAACATCCCCATAAGTAAGTACATAAACTATCATTTGAGATTTATTTTTTCAAAAGTACTAATAGTAATGTTATATGAACACTTTTGAGGAAATCTTTATTTTTCACTATTACTTAATATTTAAAATAGTACAAAATTTTCAGGAGAGAGAAAGAGGAGAGAGATTACAACAAACACACAGCATTTCCTTTGAATTTGTAAACCCTGTGTTGCCAACATTATGTCAAAAACCCTTGGTTTGAAACTCACACGGCTTACTAAATGTTTTTATTTCCCCACTCATTATTGTTTAAAACAGTCAGAAAATATTGTAAACCTATTGTGTATAAAGAACCAAGTAAAATAATCCTATTTATACAAAGAGACTATGACCTAATGGAAAAAGTACAGGGATTTTTCTGAGATTTTCAAATGAAAAACAGTAAATAGAGACCTCTGTTTTCTAGTCTGACATGTAAAGCGCTTAGAAGTCATGACTTCCATACCCATAGCAAGAAAAAACAGTAAACAAACTGAAAATCAACAACTCTTCTTAGACATATTAATGAATTCAGGTTACTGGGCAAACTGCCACACTGGAATTGGAGAGAGTGATGAATACAGAGGATCAGTTTACTGGGAACAGAAGCCAATGTTGGAGCCTAGTAGGAAAACTTGAAGGGTAATTGCCTTATTGATAGAGAATGAGCTTGAACTAACTTGAAAAATTAAAACCTCCAAGGGTCCAGTCTTATGAGGGTTCTTACACATTTATGAGTTTTGTCTCCAGAAGCACCATCGGGTTCTCAGAGTGAGGATCAAAGAAAAATTCCCTCTTGCTTCAGGCAATGGGAGGAGGAAGTACTCATTTTGTTCTACAACCAGAATGCTCTGTTATCCTTAACAGCAACCTAACATAAAGGGAAACTATTTTGTCAGAGGCTATCTAAACTGGGGGAACAGAAATTCCCAACTCCAATTCCCTTTAGCCTTCCTGTATCATACAAAGATTGGGAGTAGGGGAGAAGGAAGCACTTGTAAAGGTTATAGCCCAGGGACGGAGGCTCACTAAAAGACTGAGACCTTATCACAAGATTATAGAACTAATTCTCACTCTCCTCCCCGATTTACTACTCCATTGATAGATTTCCTAAATAATAAGAGTACATTGGAGTTCAAAGAACTGCCCACCTCAAGTTTTATTTAATAAGGAGTTTCTAGGGAAACCCAACGGCAACAGGGAGGTAAAAACAAGGACACTAGAAGGCATTTTAGCTTCTGAGACCACAATTACGGCAAACAGTAAATATAATTTAAATCCCAGCAAGATAAACATAAAACCTCAAATTAAAGTTCTATTATCTCATTTCCTTTCATATGCTACATTGTGTCTGGCTTTCAATAACAACAAAAAAAAATTAAAAGCATGCTAAAAGGCAAGAAACATAGTCTGAAGAGACAAGCCAAGCATCCTAACATGCCTCAGACATGGCATCAATATTGGAATGATCAGACTAGGAATTTTAAATAAGTATGATTAATATGCTAAGGGCTCTAATAGGAAAAAAACTGGGTAACATTCGAAAGCATAAGGGTAATATAAGTAGAGAAATATATATATATATCAATAATTACTTCAAGTATAAATTGTCAAAATACAACAAATACAAGACATGTTTTCATGGAGGCTTTAAAAAACCTTTGTTACACAGATGAATTAAAACGAAAAACACAATGCTTGACTTTCAAGGGTGTTGAAAAGATTGGCAATAATATATGCATAGTGCTTGACAAATAGTAAGCATGTGGTTATTATTATCACAGTTACTATTAATTTTTATTCCTCAACAAAATTTATTGTCTCAGAAATGCCTAGAAGTGCAGCACAAGTTATCAAATTGTCTTTCATGTATGATTAGAAGTGTCCGGTTTTAGTAATATCTTGGCTTTAACAGAAACTGACCATCAAATGACTTGGCTACTTCCCTTTCAGCCTCCTCAATGGAAAACTTTTTCTTTCTCTCTTTCTCTCTCTCACTTTTACCATTGCATGTACCTCAGGGTCATGAAATGATGAAGGTACATATTTAGTATTGAGGCTTCCAAATAATTTTTGCTGCTTTTTTCCTTCAAAAACTCCAGCTCCGAGGATATGGGTAATTGGGCAATCTCAGGTATTTTAGAGTAGGAGTGCTACAATCTTTTTGGAAAGTAATCTGTTAATATTGACTTAAAAAGTAATAATAATAAAAAAAACTAAAGACATAGGTACTTTCTGTACCCGGAAATAATACATTTGGCAATATATTTTTATTATAAATAAAAGCATCATTATATAACCGTGCTTTTTTGCAATTAGTTGGAAGAAACAAAACCAAAAAGGCAGGGACAAGGGACTGAATGAATGAAGTATAGCACATTCATGTTATGGAATATTATGCAGCTATCATAAAGAGTATCCTATGTATCCATATAGGCATCTACTTATTTAATTACTTTTCCAGCTTTGTTAAAGAATGACTGACAAATAAAAATTATATGTATTTTAGGTGTACAATGTGGTTTTGATATATGTGTACATCATGAAATGATTACCACAATCAAGGTAATTAATGTATCCATCACCTCGCATAGTTACCTTTTGTGTATAGGTATGACATTTACTTATTTTTAAATATGTTTCTTTGTGTATACCACCCGTAGATATGTCAAAAAAGTTATCTGAACTGAAAAAAGCAAATATGGAGATGTATTTATATTTGCCTAGATGTTCATAAATATAAATAAAGAAGACTGGATGTCAGAATGTTCACATTAGTTTCTGTGGTGTTAATAGGTAAAAAAGAGGAAAAAGACAGTTACTATTGTATTTATGCATCTTTACATTGTTTAATTGATTATACTGAGAACACGTTGCTTTTTAATTAAAATATTTTTAAAATGTTAAAGAATACATCTCATTCCCCTTTCACAAGCTTACTTCTTCTGGTTAAAGTCAACTACCTGAAGTCTAGTCACTCTTCCTCATTAACTGGAAACTCTTATTTCTGGCTCACAGTTTTCCTTTCAATACATTTTTTTTTCTGTGATTATCTTCTGTAACAAAAAGGACATATGCAGAAATACATTATAGACATGCGATTTGAGATCATGTTGACATTAGGTTGCTCTCTTCCAGTCACTGGTAAAAGACAAATTAAATATAACAACTTATGAAAGTACACTGACATGTTGGGAAAAAATATTAAAGCAGCAAAAACATATATAACAAACAAAATCATCATGAAGCCTAGATAACTTGAAGTGGAAGTAAGGGGAATGAGAATCTGTCGCTATGTCTAGAGATACAACAGGGCCAGGAAGATTACTACTGTTCAACACACTTTTTGCAAGAATTCAATGATAATATCTCACAAATTGTCCTAATATTTTGCTTCAACTCTAAACTTCTTATTTCAATAGAAAAAGCAATACAGAGTAGAGCAATTTTTAAGAAAATGTACTGCTGGCCGGGCGCAGTAGTTCACGCCTGTAATCCCAGTACTTTGGGAGGCCGAGACAGGCAGATCACAAGGTCA